>NC_081558.1:183739467-183839490 GCF_022355385.1 Mustela nigripes
TCCATGCTTTTTGTTATGCTCCACAAATAAGTGAAACCATATGATAATTGACTCTCTCTGCTTGACTTATTTCACTCAGCATAATCTCTTCCAGTCCCATCCATGTTGCTACAAAAGTTGGGTATTTTATTTTTGATGTTATGGTTTATGTTAAGTGACTTCTCCTATTCATTTTTATTTCTCATTTATAGTTTATTTCCACAGTAAATGTAAGAAGAATTACTAGATTGCCAATTAAGAGAATTACCTAGTCCTCCAGGGAGGGTGGAAATCTTCCTTTCCTTGGTTAAGTATTCACTGGTCTCCCTGCATTTCAAAATTTATCACCTATCATATTTTAAATAAATTATTTAATCAAAACCTTCATTGACAAGGAAAGAGTACAATGTGAAGAGTGACTATTACTCTTCCAGGTAACTCTGGAAAACAAGAAGTCAAATTGTCTCCTCAGAGTAAAAATAAGAGTGACCCTAAAGAGAGTTCAGGGAAATCAATAGAAAAATGTAATTGTGTTTATAGTACAGTTTATAGATTCTATGGGAGATAAGAAGTTACAATTTTTCTTCCATATTCATAATGATATTATATTATCCAATTTCCCTGAGCTACAAATGGAACAGGTTATACACAGGGCAATTTATCAATGTAAGGTCTGCACTGTAATTTTATATTGAAAATGATAGAAAAGATTGTTTTGAATATCCCTTTAGGTTTTTTGCTTTTTGAACTATAGAACAGATAGAATATTTTTGACCTGCTTATACAATAAAACTGATGAACTACTTCATTTGTTTTCAAATACAGAAAGGAGAGGGAACATTATTGGTATTTAATTAATAATTTCCTTGTTTTATTTAATTTGGCAAAGTGTGTGATTATTTTGATATTATAAGTGTGTTTTTTTTCCTTGGATCACATTTTCTCAATTACAATATTATCTTCTATATCGAGCAACACATTATAAATGCTTATATCAATAGTAAAATTATAAATCATCAGAAAAATATTAGATAATATTAGCTGAGAATGTACCAATTATCAGCCTTTGTTTGTAACTTCCCTTGAACCAAGTAAATGATTTCAGGGATGAATCTCATCTTGAAGTCCTGGGCTAACCAAGGTTTTGTGTAAATCCTCATGTCTTAATAGAGTGAGCCAGCATAATGCAATATTCTAAGGTTTAGGAAGAAAAATAATGAATAAAATAGGCAAATGCCCACTTCCCCGTCAGCTCATAAGAGAAATGAATGTACTTTCCCTGTTATTATTATATCTCCCGTTTTTAGCACATAACCAAGTTAAATATTCAGTAAAACATTTTTTAATGGAAATAAGACTGTACTTAATCAGCTATAAGATATATATTAAAAAATATTTTAACCACTTGAAACCACAGTTTGATAGGTTACAGTGAAGACTTGGCTGTCACTGGTCATTGTGTGCAGAATAGGTATCAGAATAGCTTTGAAGTTAATAATGAAAATAATAATGGAATTCTCTTTAAAAATCTACATCATTAATATCCTTGCAGGTAGAGAGCATAACTCTTACTACTAATAAAAAAATATATAACTCTGAAGTAGATAAATGTAATAGATAGGCGCCTTAGTTTTTTAAAAGTTTGAGGTTTGCTCAAATCTATTTATTTTACTGATGCTATCATTCCTATGTGTACATGTATAAAATAATCTATAAAATGTGAATGAAAGTTATCCTTCAATAACAATAAAACTACAAATTCCAAATGAAAAAACAAGACAGGTCTTTTATGAAAATGCAGTCTTTTACAGATTTACTAAGCAATAGTAATAAATAATTATACTACCTTGTAAAATGTAACAGAATAACCAAAAGGAATGATAACCACAGAACTAAAATCAGAAAATGAAAATAAATTAAAAGTATATAGTAAAATTCAATAAAAATTTCTGCCAAGAGCATTAACATTGTAGATGAATAGAATTTTTTCCTCCAAGCTCTATAATAATGGGATACCTTAGAAGAGGAGCTTTAAGGCAGTATCCTTACCTTTGCAGCTCTGGAAAAAAATAATGTACCAGAGACTCTCACTCAACTCTGATAATTCCAGAGCAGGCAAAGCCAAAGTTGTATGTTTTCTTCTTTTTTCCTTCCATGTGTACTCAGACAGTAAAACTTACATATTCCAAATTTTAAGAAAAATAAAAACGGGGAATAAGAGGAAGAGGATGAGGAGGAAATCATGCTAACACTTTAGAATGCTTTCTCATCTAAATAAAATGTCTGCAAAATAAGAAATTTGGGGCTTATAATTTATATAGAAGTAAAATGTATAGCAGCAAAACATGGAAACCTAGAGGAAATAATTAAATACTATTTTAATATTCTTATACAATGTTTGAAATAGACTATAATATAGTACTGACCAAAATCTACCACTAAAACAACAAAACAATATGTTGTAGCTAATAAACCAGCAAGGAAATTAATTGAATTATAAAATGTGGTTAATTACTTAAAAGAAATCCAGAAGGGTGACTCAGGGGGTTAAAGTCTCTGCCTTCAGCTCAGGTCATGATCTCAGAGCTCCACACCAGGCTCTCTGTTCAGTGGGGAGGCTGCTTTCTCCTCTCTCTCTCTGCCTGCCTCTCTGCCTACTTGTGATCTCTGTCTGTCAAATAAATAAATAAAAATCTTAAAAAAAAAAAAAGAAATCGAGAAACAATGGAAAGAGAAACAATAAGTGTAATTAATAGAAACCAGATAGAAAATTTTAAGATTAAACATCATACCAATAATTGCATTAAATATAAATGACAAATACTACATTAAATGCCAGAAGTTATTAGATTGAAGAAAAAAAAAACAAAATTCAACTATATGCTACCTCAAAATATCTATTTAATTATAAAGAATCACATAGGCTAACATAATAGAATAATAATATGCCATACTAACATTAATATGTATTATTATATTGTTAATATTAATAATAGATAATATATTAGATAATGCCATATAATAATTATATAATAGATTAATAGACATATTAGATAATAATAGATATTATAACATATTATTTATATATTATCTATTATCATTATTAATAATATACCATACAACAGTAATCAAAAGAAACTAGAATGGCTATATTTATGTTAGAAAAAATAAATTTTGGAGCAAGAATTAATGAAAGCAATAAGGAAAGTCATTTTATAATGGTAAAATGGTAATTTAATGATGAGAACATAAAAATCCAAAATATTTAGCATGTATTAGCAAAGCTTCAAATCACATAAAGCAAAAAAGTAGTTTTAGACAAGGACATAGAAAATCCACAGATGTAGTTGAAGATTTGAATTCTCCTCTGAGTAACTGATATAGGAAATAGAAAATCAGTAAGGATAAAGCCTTGAGCAACATTCTTGATCAGTTCACCTAACTGCTGTTTATAAAGCATCTCACCCAACAGCAGATTATACATTTTTATTTCAAGTATCCATGACATATTTCAAGTAAGGTATGCTTGTTCAATAAACCTAATCTCAATCAACTTTATTTGAGTCATGTACCACAAAACATTTCTGTTGACCAAAAAAGAATTAAATTAGAAATCATGGGAAAAATATAATAGATATATCTATTTGGAAATTAAAGAATATACTTCTAAATAATGCAAGGGTTAAAGAAAATAGAAATTAGAGAGTAGTCAGAACAAAATAAGAATTTAAAAAAATTTAAATGTGTGGGGTACAAATAAAACTCCAGTAAAAAATTCTAACACTACTTTTTTTTTTTTTTTTTTTTTTAAAGTTTTTTTTTTTTTTTTTGACAGAGAGAAATCACAAGTAGATAGAGAAGCAGGCAGAGAGAGAAGGGGGGAAGCAGGCTCCCTGCTGAGCAGAGAGCCCGATGTGGGACTCGATCCCAGGACCCTGAGATCATGACCTGAGCCGAAGGCAGCGGCTTAACCCACTGAGCCACCCAGGCGCCCACTAACACTACTTCTTGATTGGATTATTTGTTCTTTGGGTGTTGAGTTTGCTAAGTTCTTTATAGATTCTGAACACTAGTCCTTTATCTGATATGTCGTTTGCAAATATCTTCTCCCATTCTGTCAGTTGTCTTTTGATTTTGTTAACTGTTTCCTTTGCTGTGCAAAAGCTTTTGATCTTGATGAAATCCCAATAGTTCATTTTTGTCCTTGCTTCCCTTGCCTTTGGCGTTGTTCCTAGGAAGATGTTGCTGCAGGTGAGGTCAAAGAGGTTGCTGCCTGTGTTCTCCTCAAGGATTTTGATGGATTCCTTTTGCACATTGAGGTCCTTCATCCATTTTGAGTCTATTTTTGTGTGTGGTGTAAGGAAATGGTCCAATTTCATTTTTCTGCATGTGGCTGTCCAATTTTCCCAGCACCATTTATTGAAGAGACTGTCTTTTTTCCATTGGACATTCTTTCCTGCTTTGTTGAAGATTAGTTGACTGTAGAGTTGAGGGTTTATTTCTGGGCTCTTTATTCTGTTCCATTGATCTATGTGTCTGTTTTTGTGCCAATACCATGCTGTCTTGATGATGACAGCTTTGTAATAGAGCTTGAAGTCTGGAATTGTGATGCCACCAACATTGGCTTTCTTTTTTAATATCCCTTTGGCTATTTGAGGTCTTTTCTGGTTCCATATAAATTTTAGAATTATTTGTTCCATTTCTTTGAAAAAGATGGATGGTACTTTGATAGGAATTGCATTAAATGTGTAGATTGCTTTAGGTAGCATAGACATTTTCACAATATTTATTCTTCCAATCCAGGAGCATGGAACATTTTTCCATTTCTTTGTGTCTTCCTCAATTTCTTTCATGAGTACTTTATAGTTTTCTGAGTATAGATTCTGTGCCTCTTTGGTTAGGTTTATTCCTAGGTATCTTATGGTTTTGAAATTTAAAATAAAGAAAAACATAAATCAATTACTTCAGTTCCTATTTGAGAATGTAGAAAAATAAGAGAAAACCATGAAATAAGCAGAAAAAAATAAATAGTAAATCTCAGAGCAGAAATCAATGATACTGAAAACAACGAAAAAAGAAGAAAGTCAATGGAACCAAAGGCAAATTCTGTGAGCTCAATAAATTTGATAAATCTTTAGCCAGAATGTACAAGAAACAGAGAGAGAGAGAGAGAAGAGTAAAAAGAAGGAAGGGAGACATGGAGGGAAAAAAGGAAAGAATTAAACAAATAAACCCAGAAGACACAAATTTCCAGAATCATTAAAGAAAGAAGTAGCATTATTTCACATCTTCTCATGTGTATTATGCACATTACTGTATATTACATGTCTAAATAATATTTTTAAAAGGGAGATATTATGAATAAATGTTTACCAATAATTTCAACAACTTAGATAAAAGAGTCAAATTTCTTGGATGATACAAACTATTAAATGCTATGAACAAAGTAATAAATTCCCAGAATATTCTTATTCATAAAAAAATTAACTTGTACTAAAATCTTTTCTGTAAGAGAACTTCAGACGTACAGGGCTTCACTAGTGAATTCTATGAAATGTTAAAGGAAAAAAATATCAATTTTATACAAACTTTTAGAGACAAATATATTTCAATTCATTCTATGAGGCTATCCTATCCATATGCCTTTTACCTGCTTTCTGTCTCTACACATTAGATGACATAGTCTAGAAAAGAAAAATCAGAACTAGAAAAAAAAATCAGCACTACAGAATGATATTCCTCATGAACATAGTAATAAAAAATATTAATAAAATTTATCAAATCCAATTTGCTGATTCTAGACTTTGGGCAATTATCCAATATAACAGTACAGCATGACAAAATGGGTTTTATTGTAAGAAAATAAGTTTGGTTTAATATTTGTAAAACAGAATTAATGCACTTCACCAGATAAACAAATGAAAGAAAAAATAAGTTATGGCAAGGTACATAGAGAAGCTATAAATCTTATATACTGCTGGCAGAATGTAACAATATAGCCACTTTGGAAAACACATTTGATAATTTCTTAGAAAATTAAAAATCAATCCATCATACATCTAGCCACTTTACTCCTAGATATTTACCTAAGATAAAACCAAGCCTATGTCCCTTAAAAGATATATATCTGAATATTCATAATAACTTTGTGTCTAAGAGCCAAAATGTAAGAAAGAAAATGTCCATGAGGAAGTGAAAGGATAAGAAATTGTGGCACATTATAGAATGGGATGCTGCTCAATAATTAAAAGGAAATGTGCTATCTGCACACACAACAACATGTTGAATCTCAATACAATTATGCTGAATAAAAGAAGCCACACCGCTCCTCCCAAAAAAGTACATATCATATAATTCCAATATATAAAATTTTAGACTATGTCATCTAATGTGTAGAGACAGAAAGCAGGTAAATGATTGCCTGGAGACGCAGGTATGGGGAAGATCAAGAGAAATGGAGATTACAAAGAGACATGAAACTTTTAAAGGTGATGTACACATTCATTATCTTCATTGAGGTTATATTTTTTATTATGTATACATATGTCAAAATTTATCACTTATAATACATTAAATATATGTAGTTTATTGTATGCTACTGATATCTCAACAAAGCTATTAAATTATTATGTTTACAAGACGGTTCCCATAGATATTAATCAATCTTGTTACAATATTTCTGAGAATGATGACAAATTTCTAAATCTGGCTTTGGAAATGAAATTTTTAATTGAAGAATTGTTGAGATCAGTGGCATTGGAGCTAATAATTTGATTAGTTCATTGGTATGAGCATTAAAGTCATGTTAAATGATGATAAGACTTTTAGTAACAAGGAGGAATATGTTGCCAGAATCCTCGATGAATATCTGTTTGAGGAACAAAGACTGTATCATATTACATGCCTACTACAAAAAAGAGAAAGGAATAGTATAATAGCATTTCATAAACTTTGTCTAAAGAAAAACCTTCATGAAGTTGGAAAAGTAACTATCTGGAGGTGGTAATAGGGAAGGGAAGAAAAGTATTTATAAAATGTTATGGTTTGTACAGGGTGGGGAAAAATGAAAAGTCTCACCTCAGGGAATTTCAAGTAAAGCAATGTCTTTCTGAGAGAAAGATAGAGGAGTGCATTTGAAGGTATTTAAGAATATAAGAGAATCTCTTTGCGTCTAGGTCCATATTCAGGTATACTTGTAAGCAAGTTGTTCTCCCATATCTAGGCATTGTAGTCTCACTCAGGATTTCTGGACACATCCAATACCCTATCACTTTAGTTAACAATTTGGTTTTGGATATGGAACTTAAAAGGATTGCTTCAAGCACTCATGTTCAGAAATTTCCACCATATTTGAGTGTTGATGTAATTCCTAAAAAACCTTATTTTAATTTAATGATCTGAGAGAGCTTTTTTCTTTCCATTCCAAATCTGCTTTGATCTCATTTTAAATATATATTTATATATATATTTAATATATTATGTTAAATATATAAATATATAAACTATTATATATTTATATATCTGTATATTTATATATTTATACTTTACTAATACTAACCTTCCTATCTCTCACTAATTCTCTTTCTGAAGACTGCAAGACATCCTCTAAAAAATGTGTATTTGGTAAAATCAGCTGGAAAAATATCTGTCATCAGAATTCTTTATAATCTGTCCCATCAACCTGGTTACAAGCAGAATATAAGAGAAGTCTTATACAAGCTCAGACACTGCCTAGGTGGCCCAGCTGTTTTGTCTCATTCTAGCTCAAACATGAGCTAGATGTCCCTAGCACTTCTGTGCCTTTGAGTTCAAGACTCTAGTAACCCTTCCTCAATCTGTCTCTACTCTGAAATCTATTTTCTCTAAAAATATTAAAAGTTAGACCATTAAAAAGAACAATCCTAGAAATAACTTTGAAAAAAAAATTAACTACCAGTCAGATCATCTTTCTTCATTATTGCAGCAATGCAGAAGTTTGGAGAATTAATCTATCCTAAAGGTCATTGAGTAAAAGGAAATAGTAAACATTAAGAGTTGTACGTGTTTGATTAAGCAAATAGACACAAAATTTCACCAAATATAAAATGGTATAAATGGTAGAAGTTATGAAATGAGAATCACAGAGTGCTTTTCTGAAACACTCAAATGGACAAGGGTTAACTTATTAACCCCTGTAATGGATCTTACATATCTACTTTAAAATTTTGATATTTCCATCAAACATCTGCATTTAATATATTGTAAATTGTCAAAAGGTAGTAATGAGGGAAATTTCTTTCTGATACTAAGTTTGGCTAACAGTGTTTTAGGTGTGGACAATGAAAAATAAAATGTAGGTCAATAACAACAACAACAAAAAAGAGTTGTACGTAAATTGGCAGAAGATTTTTTTAAAGCTTTAAATGAATGCTGATTCCATGTATATGGAACCCAAAGTAAAGTTCTTGGAAAAGAAAAGAAAAAATCAATCAAACAGTGCTAAAGGATATAGAAAAATTGTTTGTTTAATTGTTGTTTTTTAGTATGTAGCAAAACCAAAAATAAGGAAAGGATAATTTAGTAGCTTGTACTGATACAATGAGTTAGTGATAAAGCAGGGAATTGGCCATGGTTTTCTGATTCCTCTATTATAAACAAGTTTATAAAGTTCCTATCTAATAATAAAGGTAATGTTATCAATATGCAAGTTTACTTAAGAACATAATTCTTCTAATCCTTAGATTTTTTTCAGACTATTGATTTAAGGACTGTGGCTAGGATAAAAAAGCTTATATTTCAGATAAAATTAGGGCATTGTGAAGGCTCAGAACTTGCAGCAGGACTAAAATCCTTAAAAAGAAAAATATTAAAGAGGGTTGGGGTCAAGAATATCTTGAGGAAAAGTATAAATATCTCAGCCCATATTCCACTTTTACTCCTACTGTTTTGTTAAATTTTATTTATATATAGGTCAGTTGGCATATATTTATACATTTAGACCTCACTATAATTTTGCAAATTAAGTGCTTACATTCTCCATTTTAATGATTAGAAACCTGAGATGTGAGATTCAGATGGAAATTTAATTTTCAGGGATTCTAATATGAATCTCTTTTATACCAGAGTCCACATTCTTCTATTACATCCTTCTATAACTAAAGTACATCTTTAAAAAAATAAAAAAAATACCTTTGTATGAATCCATGATTTATAGCATGATTTCTCACCTCAATTTTGTTTAAACTTTTTTAAAGCAAATTCTGACAAGATTACCTTGGAATTTGAGGATGGGATTCCTGATGAGTCGGGATCTAGAATTACATTCAGCTCTGCAGATTTCTATACGTGACTATTATCAAGTTCTTTAACATTTTAGAGCTTTAGTTCATAGATCTGAAACACAGATATTAAAACAAGTGTTTTACACACACACACACACACACACACATACACATACCTCTCAAGGTGTTATTTGAGGCAAATAACAGTTTCCTTTGCTCAGTCTTACCTGAATGTATTTTGCTTAACATATCAATGCTCAAATCTTCATAGGTGTTCAGAAATATTATTAATCATAATGTTAGTAATAACTTCACTCCTGAGCAAGGTACTAAATTAAAGGATTGTAATAGGATAAAAAGTATCTCTTCACCAGATGGCTGTTCTCTCAGAGAGCAAAGACCTGTCTTCAAAATTAGCAAGGCTGACAATTTCTCTTTTCTTTGACCTCAGTTAATACACTCTTGCTCGAACCTACTTTAAAAGATAAAAAGTCTCCCAAATATTTCTCTTCCATTACTCTTCAATCCACAGAGTCTATTCATACTAAATTAGATTCTTTCAACAAATGGTAAGAATAAGTCAGCTTATTTGCTCATCCTAGTTTTATTGCTACAACTTCAATAGCTTTAATCTCTTAAAATATACAAAACTCTATATACGCTTCTCATCCTCCTGATTGTCATCTGTGGGAAGTAGACACAGAGATGCCTTGAAACTTCCACTCGTTGGCCAGATTTCTTAGGAATGGATCTGTAATATGTTAATACCTTTCACTCTAACAAAGGTCATTTTGGGTTTGTAATTATATAGAGAATTTTAACCAGAGGTTCTTTAGTACCAACATGTATTACATTAAAATATTTTCATAAATTCACAAGTAAATATTTTTGGAAAAGTATCTTGCAACATTTTCCTCTTAAAAAGACAATTTTTTTTAAAATACAGAAAAATTACCAAAAAAAGCAAACAGATGTTTACATATTATTTATAATTTATACTCATTAACTTGTGTACTACTTTTTTATATCTGTGAAATAAAATATTCAGTTAAATTTAAATTCTGCTTTGTTCATTCTGGGTTCAATCCCATGTTCATCTATAAACCTCAGGTGACCAGAATAATACTTATCTTACATATATCAATATTGAAATTTGATATTTTAAAAACTTATATAAATTATGTTTTGTGTAACATTAAGCAACTTTTCTTTAGAAAACTTTGTATTATTGAGGTGTTTCCATGTTAACATACATAAATTTAAGTCACAGATGTTATCTTCAAAGTGGTACTGCATTGTATGGACAATTATAAATATGAATGAAACAAACATGAAAATAATATTTCAGTTATCTATTCACTTAGGGATGGCCAATATTTTTCTAAGATATATTTAGGGAAATTAGTAATAAATTTATCAGTAAATTCTATTTAATTTGTAACTTGGTAAAATTTGAGGTTGCTTGGCTAAGCAAGTAGTATAAATATTAATAGCATATATCTAAGTCCTTGTATGTATGCCCATCTAGAATATTTTATTGGCATATATTTATATATAAATTTATCTGAAATATATCAACATTCAGAAATTCTACTAGGTATTTCTTTAGATATATGTAAGTTAAGGAGAAAAAAACCCACTTCATCATTTGGGAAAATTCCACTGAAGTTCATATATAATAAGTCACAGTGACAAAACAATTATGGTTGAATGCAAAAACAATAAAATCAAGCATCGATTGATAGTCTATATGTATGCTCCACAACCAGTAAGGACCAAGTTGGGAAGAGTAGCTGGCCCTTTTAGAATTGTGTTGTTCTGTTCCCATTCATTCTTCTCAGGTAAAACCATAATACTTTGGAATATTTCAATTCGGATACTTTTGGCCAGATTAGTGCACAGCCTACAAAGTGGACTTTCAGAAAATTCTTTATATCTGTTATCTTCAGCCAGTTTTTCTCCTTACATTTCAGCTCTATTTATTTTTCATAGTTGAATCATTAATACTATTTGGTGACTGACCACTGTTTCAGATTGACTGAGAATAAAAAAACCAAATAATTGTAAAATAATTATTCCTTTGGGGGCATCTGGGTGGCTCACTTAGATAAGCATCTGCCGTCACTCAGGTCATGATCTCTGGGTCCTGGAGTGGAGCCTTATGGGGGTCTCTGGGTAGCAGGGAGTCTGCTTAACTTTCTCCCTTTGCTCTTCACCTCACTCTTGATCTCACTCTCTTAAATAAATAATTAGAATATAAGAACAAAATAACTATTCTTTTGTTTTTGTGACAGGAATGTGTATAAAATATTTAAAAAAAATGATGATCCTTATCAATGTTACCAAAACATTCAGTTAAAAGAAAGTGTTATGTCTCAAATTTTATATTTATCTTTCTAGACACACAAGAACATATTTATATGATGTTCTCACTCACTTACATTCACACACACTTACCAAATCCATACACACTAAGGTTAATATCATGTGACTGGGTTTTGGCTTGTGTAATTGGAGCAAGTGAGTCATCACTCTTAGGCTTCACCACAAAATACCATGCAATACTGTCCATATCATGTTATTAATAATGATAATGTCACAAGATAAAACATGGATAATGGAGTGAACACTTACAGAACATCTGGACCCACATGTGATTTTTGACATGATAAAGAAATAAACTATCTTCATTCACTGAAAAAAAAAAAGTGTCTTAAATGTTTATTGTCATAATAACAGAATACCCTAGCTTATTTTAATACAAATTTGAAGTTGATTGTCCCTGTTAAATTAAATATATAAACTGAAATTTATCTTATTATGTGAAGTCAAGGGAAAAAATAAAATTTCCCCAGCTACAAATACCAAATACCAACTTTTAACAATGTATGGCAAAATAAGAATTTGTATTTAAACATTATTAAAAGTACTGATCAGGAAAAAATACATTTTAATGCTTTCAGATATATAGAAGGACTAAATTTCAAGTATTTTCTTTCAAAATAAACACATTTGTAAAGTTGAGAAATTGGATTTTTCTTTATCCTTACAATGAACACAATGACTGTTCAATGGAAGTAGAACGATACCATAGTGCAGTAGTTACAGATTAGGTTTTTTTCTCTCCATACAGCAACTTACTAAATGTGTAATTTGGGGAGATTTATTTCACAACTTTAAGGCTCAGGTGATTTTTATGATTATTTCATTAATTTCTATGTAGATTATTCTAATGATGACTTTACTAGTGTAGAAACCAGATCTGTTTTTGTTCATTATTTATTACTACTCCTAATATAAGGTACGGGCCATAAGAAGCATTTGTCAAATACTTAAAATACAACATAGGATATTGTGAAAATTAGAGATTAAAATATATTTAACTGTGTGCCTGGTACATGGTATTAAACTAGAAACACATGGTGTTTAAATAATAAACCAAAAATTATAACTTCAGGCAAAACAAATATTGCAAATAGAAAATCACAAATAGCTACATAGTGACATGTATAGTTACTGCTCTTCCATATTCAAATTTCTTGCATGACTGCACATTCTTTGATGGTCCAAATTGAATTGTTACAGCTTCTTTAGAATTCTATTTTTGTGATACTAACAGACTTAAACATTTTTCATTAAAATTCAACAGGCAGTTAATCCAGACTATCATAAATATATCAATGAAATTAAACTAACGGAGGTTGTTTGTATAGTTCTCAGATCTTTAACCTCAAGGGATCTACACTAGATTATCATTGTGTAAAGACTGGAGATAGAACATGAGTATTTTTGCCTACATTTGTTAGTGATCTTATGTCTATAACTCTCTATGTCGTGATTTTGATAAAAAGGAAAAAATACTACTAATGAAGAGCTTATGTTAGTTACTAAAGGATTACTCACATCTAGCTGACCTCTTTTACTTGTGCTTGGCACAGAATTTTATATGGAAGTTATAGCTGTGACTGCTAAATAGTTGGCCTATGATACTCCAATAATACTGATCTTGATTCTAACTACCGCTTCCAATATCACAGTAGGTCATGCCATATTGAAAAAAATGAGCACCTCCCACTCCTCCAATAAGTTTCCCTATATTTACCTTGTTTTTTAGTTTTCTTGAACATTTAAGCTAAGAGTATGTTTAATTTTGGTGAGTAATACTAACAAAAAACTCTCAATGCCAGTAATTTTTAAATCTAAATATTAAAAGCCCCGATTTTATCATAAAGTAATTAGAATTATTTTATTCCATTGATAAAAACAGCATAACTATATCTCCTTCCCTAAAATAAAATAGTTATTAAAATAAGATAGCACTAGTTTGCAATTGCCCATTGGTTTGATTCCCCAAAACTGTTGAAAAAGACAAATGAAAATAGTTCAAAAAATGATACGTGATTTAGATTTCATCAGTTTTAACCAACTTTTACCTGTACTCACAAGCCTATGGAACTCAATCGCTTCAGTGTTCAACTTGACACAGGCACTATATACTAGAGAGAGGGAAGGAGTTTCATTACCCATTTATTATTTTTACAGTTCAATATTTCTGTCGAGTGCCTAACTTCCATAGTGAGAAGCACTGCAAAGAATCATAGATCAGTGCCACAGACAGGAATATGACCTAGGAATACCAACCAGATTTGTTCTGTTTTGGTTTTTGTTTTCATAATTTTTACCTGCCTTAAGCTTCCCTCTACTTCTCCCTACAGAATATTATTCCTTTCATTTATTTAAAAGATAAATAAATGTGGGGCACCTGGATGGCTCAGTGGGTTGAGCCTCTGCCTTCTGCTCAGGTCATGATCTCAGGGTCCTGGGACGGAGCCCCACTTCAGGCTTTCTGCTCAGCAGGGGACCTTTACACCCCTCACCCTCTGCCTGCCTCTCTGCCTACT
This sequence comes from Mustela nigripes, assembly GCF_022355385.1. NCBI lineage: Eukaryota > Metazoa > Chordata > Mammalia > Carnivora > Mustelidae > Mustela > Mustela nigripes. The sequence goes on from NC_081558.1 coordinate 183,753,608, forward strand.
TGTGATCTCTGTCTCTGTCAAATAAATAAATAAAATCTTTTAAAAAATAAAAGATAAATAAATCTTGCTTATTACCAGGTGCAACTCATGGGTTTTCTGTGTGATAAAAATGGAATCTATGAAAGATAGTTTAAAAAAAACTACAAACTCATAAATGATACTGTTAGGTTTATATTTTTGTCATCATAGTTAATTATGATATAGAAACCACTAAGTAAGTTACCAGTTATCAACCTCCTAAAAACATCCAATAAAAAGGATGTCCATCAGGCTTGAAAATAATTCCTTCTGCTGTATAGCATGAAAAAAAAAAAAAAAGAGGGGGAAACTTATCAGTTCAACAAAATCAAACATAGAAGTAAATTACAAGGAGAATTCATGGTAAAATAACAATATATAATGTGAAGCTATAAAATAACAAACCTGACACCATGACTAATATTTTGCTTTTCTTTGTTTCTAAACTACTGAAGAAATAATATAAATTGTGATGATCATGAATTATCTGAAAAGGAAAGATGAATATTTCTAAGTTTTCATCTAATGTGACAAAATTTTTATACAGTTGGCACTGCATTTTTACTGAAACTCTCAAAGTTTGACTCACAGAACATTATTTTCATTTGGTTTTGAGTCCTTGACCTCCTATTTTTCTTTCAGATCTCTCTGACCCCTTATTTTTTTAGAATGTCTAAGGATTTAATCCTGTGTAGCTGCTATGCAGATTTATTTTCATGATGGTCTTCTAAATGTTTTCTATAAAACTGTTTTTTGTGTTAGTGTGTGTGAAAATGCAGATACCCTTAAATTAGTTGATTGTGAAATCAATTTAATGTATAAAGACAAGCAAGCTTTAATGAAAGTTTGAAATGATCAGGAAAAAAAAAAATAGATCAAACCCAAAGTGGTACTTCAAAGAACAAGTAAAATAGTTCAGAATATGGGGGGAAATATTTGAAAATCATATATTTGATAAAGGACTATTATCTAGAACATATAAAGATGTATATAGAACTCTTAACAAAAAAAAAAAAAAAAACGGAAAAGGGAAAGTCAATTAAAAATATTCAGGGAGATGTTAGCATTATGGCAGCATAAATCATTTCCATTTTCTCTTGCCTTCAGTTCATAATGAGTTGGACATCTGTAACCAAAAATGAGTGCCCTGTGCACAACATAATAGGATACCCAAGACATGTATCCATCTGTGAACCTGAAGTGGATTTGACTTCAGAGGAAGCTGCAGAGTGAGAAAAGACAGGGACAATCTGGCAATAGGCCAGCATGGCCTCCCTGGAAGAGGAGGTAGAATGTGAAGGCAGTGTGTAGGATAGGTCTGTCTAGCTATGTGAACTGTAGCTGAATGGACCCAATGCTCTGAGGAGAGACTCCAGTGGCTGTGGGGAGGAAGAGGAAGGAAAAGTAGACGGATAAAGAGAATTGAAGTAAAGTGTTTCCTATTGTCTGCTCCAGGAATCTGGCAAGAGGACTACCACGGATCACTGGGATGCTCTCGTGCAAAGATAGAGGATCCACCTACCAGGCCAAGGAAATATCAAAAACTCCAAATGTTAAGTATATACCTTCCTCCACTTTTCCCTCCTCTGTCTCCCAAGAGCTGTTTTGTTTGTTTGTTTGTTTGTTGTTTTGTTTTTCCCCCCACACACTCCAACCTTAACAGCCAGTCAGTGCTGCTAAATGAAACAAAAAAACGTATGATATAGAGTCACCTCTTCTGGAAAACAAAAGGAAGGCTTCTAACTACCAACTTGTTGAGCTGTTAGAATTGAAGTAAGCAAAACCTTTCTTCAATAAGAAAGGCTTTTCTATTTTAAATGCTACAACAGAAGTACTTTTCATCAGACACTATGAAAAATGGTAATAAGGTATTTCAAAAAGAAAAACTCAATTCCCATTAACTGAATCCAAAAACATGAATTATTATAATGTGACAAATAATTCAATATAGCTGTAATGAAGATATTCAGGAGCTACAAGAAAACTTAGAAAGATAATACAATGACCTCAGTAGTAAAATTAATGAACAGAAGGAGTCCTTTATCAAAGTATTGAAATTCCAAAGAAGAACCAAACAGAAATTGTGGAGGTAAAGAACTGAATAAGTAGGATGAAGAATGCATTATAATGCATCAGAAGTACAGCAGGTAAGGTGGGAGAAAGAATAAGTGAGTTTGAAGATAGAAATGTAGAAATGATAACTGTTTTCTTTGCTGTGCAAAAGTTTTTGATCTTGATAAAATCCCAATAGTTCATTTTTGCCCTTGCTTCCCTTGCCTTTGGCGATGTTCCTAGGAAGATGTTGCTGTGGCTGAGGTCGAAGAGGTTGCTGCCTGTGTTCTTCTCAAGGATTTTGATGGATTCCTTTCTCACATTGAGGTCATTCATCCATTTTGAGTCTATTTTCATGTGTGGTGTAAGGAAATGGTCCAATTTCATTTTTCTGCATGTGGCTGTCCAATTCTCCCAACACCATTAATTAGCACTACTGGGTATTTACCCTAAAGATACAAATGTAGTGATCTGAAGGGGCACATGCACCGGAATGTTTATAGCAGCAATGTCTACAATACCAAACTATGGAAAGAAACTAGATGTCCATCAACAGAAGAATGGATAAAGAAGATGTGGTATATATACACAATGGAATACTATGCAGCCATCAAAAGAAATGAAATCTTGGCATTTGCGACAACATGGATGGAACTAGATAGAGGATATCATGCTTAGTGAAATAAGTCAAGCGGATTAAGACAACTATCATATGATCTCCCTGATATGAGGAAGTGGAGATGCAACATGGGGGCTTAAGGGGGTAGGAGAAGAATAAATGAAGCAAGATGAGATTGGGAGGGAGACAAACCATAAGTGACTCTTAATCTCACAAAATGAACTGAGGGTTGCTGGGGGGAGGGGGGTTAGGAGAAGGGGGGTGGGGTTATGGACATTGGGGAGGGTATGTGCTATGGTGAGTGCTGTGAAGTGTGTAAACCCGAGAATTCACAGACCTGTACCCCTGGGGATAAAAATATATTATATGTTTATAAAAAATAAATAAAAAATGTTTTTAAAAAGTTAATTATAAAAAAAAGTAATGTAGAAATGATTCAGGTATAAGAGGAGAGAGAATTAGGATTTAAAAAGTGAAAAAAAACATTATAAGAACTATTTGACTCCATCAAAAAAGAGAAAATAATTTTAATGGGTATTCTAGAAGGAGAAGATAGGAGGAAGAAGAGAGTGTATTTAAAGCAATAATAGCTGAGAACTTTCCAAACTTGAGGAAGGAACTTGATATACAAGTCCATGAAGCTAGTAGAACACCTTATTATTTCAGTGCAAAAAGATCATCTCCAAGACATACTACATAAAAATTGTTAAAAGTCAATGCTAAATAAATAAAGTTAAAAGACGCCAGGGAAATAAAGATGGTAAGAAACAAAGAAATATCCTACACCCTTAAGCTATTGACAGATTTCTCAGCAGAAACACTACATGCCATGAAAGAGTGCAATGGCACATTCAAAATAATAAAAGATAAAAACTATCAGTTAAAAATACTCTACCCAGCAAAATTATCTGTTAATATTAAAGGAGACATAAAGGTTTTCACAGATATACAAAAGCTGATGGAGTTCAGAATCACAAGTCCTGCCTTAAAAAACATGCTGAAACGAGATCATCAAGGTGAAAGAAAAAGATGAAAGTACACAAATCTCCAACTAAGATGATAAACAGAATTAGAAAACTGTAATTTTTAGAAGAGTACATTAAACTCTCAATTAAGCATAAAGATTAAAGGAAAACACATTAAAATAATTATATAGCTACTACAACTGGACAATGAAATCACAGCATAAAAGAGATAATTTATGAAATAAATATATAAAATGGTAATGGTAAAATAATAGAAATTTTATAAGCAATTAATATAAGTTCCTCTAAGCAAAAAGGACTATTTTACCTATAAGATATTTTCTGTATACTTCATGGTAACCACAAAGAAAAATCTAGAGCAAAGATAGGAAACAAAAGAAAGGGGAAAATAAGCAAGTCACCTTGGCATACCACCAACTTAAAAAGTCAGACAGAAACAGAAGGAAAACCGAATAATGGCAAGACAGGATAATCAGAATATTGGAGATAAAATGGCAGTAGTAAATCCCTACACACTGATAATCACCATAAATGTGCATGAATTGAACTCATAAAATCATGGAAGGCTGGATGGATAAAAAAAAAAAAAAAAAAAAAGTGAGACCCAAGTTTATGCTGACTATAGGAGACTACCCATTTCAGCTTTAAAAACACAAGTCTCAAAACGAAAGATGGAAGATGATATACCAAGCAAGCAGAAACCAAAAGGAGCCATACTTCTATCAAAGTATACTTCAAGCCAAAAAGGGTAACAAGAAACAAAGAAGGTTATTATATAATGATAAAGGGATGAGAATCTCAAAAAGCTATAAAAATTGTAAATATATGTATAGCCAGTATCAGAGCATCAAAACATATTAAAAAAATAATAACAGATCTTAAGGGAGAAAAAAAAACACAAATAATTGTGTAATTATTGTAAGTAATTCAATAACTCACTATCATCAATGGATAGATTGTGCAGTGAAAATGAATAAGGAAAGGTTGAATCTGAATCATACTTCAAAACAAATGTACCTAATAGGCATTTAAGAACATTCCAACCAACAACAGCAGTGTACACATTCTTCTCAAGTACACATAGAACATTCTCCAACATACATCATGAGATAGACCACAAATCAAATCTTAGGAAATGAAAATGACTGAATTCAAACCAACTATCTTCTCTGATGGCAATATTAGAAATTAACAATAAAAGGAAAGTTAGAAGATACACATATATGTGAAAAATACACAAACACACTTCTTTTTTTTTTTTTAAAGATTTTATTTATTTATTTGACAGAGAGAAATCACAAGTAGATGGAGAGGCAGGCAGAGAGAGAGAGGGGGAAGCAGGCTCCCCGCTGAGCAGAGAGCCCGATGCGGGACTCGATCCCAGGAGATCATGACCTGAGCCGAAGGCAGCGGCTTAACCCACTGAGCCACCCAGGTGCCCCACAAACACACTTCTAGTCAACCACTAGGTCAAAGAAGAAATCAAAAGGGAACAGAAAAATTACCTTGAAAGAAATAAAAATGGAAATATAACATATTAAATATTGTGGGATATAGCTAAAGCAGTTCTGAGGGGAAAATGTATGGTAATACATTTAAAAAACCTAAATTTACACCTCAAGAAATTAGAAAAACACTGACAAATTAGGCCTGGGATCGAGCCCTGCATCGGGCTCTCTGCTCATCAGGGAGCCTGCTTCATCCTCTCTCTCTGCCTGCCTCTCTGCCTGCTTGTGTCTCTGTCAAATAAATAAATAAAATCTTTAAAAAAAATGAATTAATGAGTTAACCAAGAACTTAAAAAATAAATATAAAAAATACATGAAACAAATAAAAATGAAAACAACAGTCAACAACCTTTGGGATGTAGCAAAAGCAGTCATAAGGAGCAAGTATATAGCCATACAGGTCTACCTGAAGAAGCAAGAAAAATCTCAAATACAGAACCTAAACTTACATCTCAAGGAGCTTGAAAAAACAATGAGTGAAGCTTAAAGCTAGCAGAGGAAGGAAAATAGTAGATTAGAGAAGAACTAAATGATAGAGGAGTGACAACAAAAGAGCAGAACAGATCAGTGAAACTAGGAGCTAGAAACTGTTCCTTTTTTTTTTTCTTTTAAGAATTGATAAAATTGACAAAACCCTAGCCAGACTTATAAAAACAAAAGAGAAAGGACCCAAATAAATAAAATTATGAGTGAGAAGAGAAATCATAACCAATATCACAGAAATGCAAACAATTATAAGAGAATATTGAAAGAAATTATATGCTAACAAATTGGGCAATCATGAAGAAATGGATAAATTCTAGAAATTTATAAATGACTAAAACTGAAACAGAAAGAAATAAACATTTAAAAAACCCATAACCAATAAAGAAATTAAATTGATAATCAAAAATCTCCCAACAAACAAAAACCCAGGGCCAGATGGTTTCCCAGAGGAATTCTACCAAATATTTGAAAGAGAGTTAAGAGAATTACAGACCACATCCCTGATGAACATGGATGCAAAAATTCTCAACAAGATACTACCAAATATTGGTACATTAAAAGAATCATTCACCACAGTCAAGTGAGATTTATTCCTGAGGTGCAAGTGTGGTTCTACATTCACAAGTCAGTCAAAGTGATACACCACATTAATAAAAGAAAGGATGGGAACCACATGTTCCTTCCAATAGATGCAGAAAAAAACACGTGACAAAGTTACAACATCCATTCATGATAAAAACCCTCAACAAAGTAGGGATGGAGGCAATATACCTCAACATCATAAAGGCCACATATCAAAACCCACAGTGAATATCATCCTCAATAACCGAAAACAGAACTTTTCCTCTATAGTCAGGAAAAAGACAGGGATGTCCACCCTCACCACAGTTATTTAACATAGAACTGGAAGTCCTAGCTTCAACAATCAAACAGCAAAAAGAAAAGGGAAATAAATTGGAAGGAAGAAGTCAAACATTCTTTTCACAGATGACATGATACTCTAGGTAGAACCACCACCCCCCAAAAAAGAAAGAAAATCCAAAAGACATCACCAAAATTGCTAGAACTGATACACAGATTCAGCAAAGTCATAGGATACAAAATTAACATACAGAAATCTTTTGCATTTTTATGACAATAATGAAGCAGTGGAAAGAGAAATCAAGGAATTGATCCCATTTACAACAACACCCAAATCCATAAGATCCTAGGAATAAACCTAATCAAAGAGGTAACAGATCTGTACTCTGAAAACTATAAAACGCTGATGAAAGAATATGAAGATGACACAAAGAAATGGAAAGATAGTCCATGCTCATGGACTGGAAGAATGAATACTGTTCAAATATCTCTACTACCAAAAGCAATCTACACATTTAACACAATCCTCCCCAAAATACCACCAGCATTTTTAACAGAGTGAGAACAAACAATCCTAAAAGTTGTATGGGACCGCAGTAAAATCCCAAATAGCCAAAGCAATCTTGAAAAAGAGAAGCAAAGCTAGAGGGATCAGAATTCTGGACTTTAAGCTATATTATAAAGCTGTAGTCTTCAAGACATTACAGTACTGGCACAAATGTAGACACATAGATCAATGGAGCAGAACACAAACCCAGAAATGAATCCACAACTAAATGGTCAATTAGACTTCAACAAAGCAAGAAAGAATATCCAGTGGGGAAAACAAAAACAAAACCAAAACACAACAACAAAACAAAACAAACAAAAAAACAAAACGAAAACCAAAACCAAAAACAGTCTCTTCAACAAATGGTGTTTTGGAAAAACTGGATAACAACATGCAGAGAAACAAACTGGACCACTTTCTGACACCAAACACAAAAATAAATTCAAAATGGGTGAAAGACCTTAATTTGAGACAGAAAGCCATAAAAATGCTAGAGGATAACACAGGCAGTAATCTCTTTAACACTGGCTGTAATGGCATTATTAAATACATCCTCTGAGGCAAGGGAAACAAAAGCAAAAATTATCTTTTGGGACTTCATCAAGACAAAAATCCACACAGCAAAAACAAAACAAAACAAAACAAAACAAAAACAAAAAAACAAAAAAACTAAAAACTAGAAGCAAGTTTTGGAATAGGAGAAGATTTGCAAATGACATATCGGATAAAGGCTTATTATGCAAAATATGTAAAGAACTTATCAAACTCAACCCCAAATTCAAATATTCCAGTTAAGAAATGGGCAGAAGACATGAATAGACATTTTTTCTAAAGACATCCAGATGGCAAACAGACACGTGAAAATATACTCAACATCAATCATCATCAGGGAAATATAAACAAAACTACAGTGAGATATCACCTCACTGTAAGAATAGCTAAAATTAACTACAAAGGAAACAACAGATGTTGGTGAGGATGGGGAGAAAGGGTAACCCTCTTACACTTTTACGAGAATGCAAACTGGTGCAGCCATACTCTGGAAAACAGTGTGAAGTTTCCTCAAAAAGTTAAAAATAGAACTATCTTATGATCCAGCAATTGCACCACTATGTATTTGCCCATAGGATAAAAAAATCCAGGTTTGAAGGCATACATGTACTTTGATGTTTATACCAGCATTATCAGCAATAGCCAAATTATGGGAAGAACTCAAATGTCCATCAACTAAAGAAGAGGTGGTAATGGAATGTTATGCAGCCATCAAAAAGAATGAAATTTTGTCATTTGCAATGATGTGGATGGATCTAGAGTATATTATGCTTAGTGAAATAAGTCAGTCAAAGAAAGACAAATACCATATGATTTCACTTATATGTAGAATTTAAGAAATGAGATCTAGGGGGGCGGGTGGTGTTGGTGCCTGGGTGGCTCAACTGATTAAGTATTTGCCTTCATCTCAGATCATGAACTCAGGGTCCTGGGATCAAGGCACACACTTGAGCTCTCTCTTACTATATCTCTCTCCCTTTTCTCTCTCTCTCAAGTAAATACAATCTTTAAAAAAAGAAATGAAACAGAGGAACGGAGGAAAAGAGGCAAAACAAAAACAGACTCTTAACTGTGGAAAATAGACTGAGGGCTGCTGGAGGGGGAATGGTTTAAATGGGTGATGGGTATTAAGGAGGGCACTTGTGATAAGCACTGGGTGTGGAATGTAAGTGATGAATCAATAAATTCTACTCCTGAAACTAATATTATACTATATGATAGTTGGAATTTAAATGAAAACTTGAAATAAAATAAACAATAACAATAGCAATAACAACAACAATAATAATAATAATTAATAGATGGATAAAAGAAACTATCAAATTCCCCAAGTTATTGATCCACATGATTAATAGACACCTTGAATTTATATTTTGAATTCGATTTTCTCAATAAAAATAAAAATATAAAGGGGCAGCTGTGTGGCTCCGTGGGTTAAAGCCTCTGCCTTCTGCTCGGGTCATGATCTCAGGGTCCTGAGATTGAGCCCTGAATTGTGCTTTCTGCTCAGCAGGGAGTCTGCTTCCCCCTCTCTCTGCCTGCCTCTCTGCCTACTGTGTTCTCTGTCTGTCAAATAAATAAATAAAATCTTTAAAAATAAAATAAAAGTAATGTAAAAAATAAAAAACAAAACTAATAAGATTGGCATACTTCAGGCTTTCTAGATTTAGTAAATTACAGCTTTATTTTGCTAGTTTTAAGTCAAAATCTTGAAGTTATTGCTTGCTTCTATTCTACCATATCCTCAAGGCAAACAAATGTTCAAAAAATATCTATTTTTAAAAATGGAGATATAATTCTCATAACATATAATTCATCATTTCAAATTATACAGTTGAGTGGGTTTTGGTGTACTCACAAAGTTATGCAACCATCACCATTGTTCAATTACAGAACATTTTTATCCGCAAAATAAATAAAAACAAAATAAAAAACTTAGTTCCAGAAAGGACATTCTTTTCTTCTTCCTGGCTTCAAGGAAAACTCCAGTCTTGAACCATTATTTCTACCTTATCTGTGAGTTTTTCCTTGATGTCTTTTATTAGGTTGGGGAAATTTCCTTTTTTTCCTAGTGGTTAGAGTGTTTTTATCAAAGAGTAGTGTGGTGTTTTATCAAAAATTTTTGCACCTATTGAGATGAGTATGTGTTCTTTGTGTTTTGGTTTGTTTGCTGTTTTTTTTTTTTTTTAATTCATATTCGCACTACTTTTCAGCAACTCCACAAGTACCACCTGGATCCAACTATTATTTTTATTTTATTTTATTTTATTTTTTTAAAGATTTATTTATTTGACAGAGAGAAATCACAAGTAGACAGAGAGGCAGCCAGAGAGAGAGAGAGAGGGAAGCAGGCTCCCTGCTGAGCAGAGAGCCCGATGCGGGACTCGATCCCAGGACCCTGAGATCATGACCTGAGCCGAAGGCAGTGGCTTAATCCACTGAGCCACCCAGGCGCCCCTGGATCCAACTATTATTATTTCTACACATATAATGACAATAGCCCAATAAATAGACTTCCTTCTATTCTCTTATCCCATTACAGTGTAATCCTCAAACCATACCCAATGTTCTTCTAAAACGTAAATTACATTATGTTACTCTTTTGCTCCAAACTTCCAGTGACTTCCCTCCCATAGAGTAAAATCCAAGTTCCTTACCATGACCTGAAGGAGCTGTTTGCACATCTTGCCACTTTCATTCTCATAACTAATATCATACAACTTGTCTGAAACACTGTTTTGCAAAGCTATTTGTGGCATTATTATTCAGGAGTCATTTGTTGGACATTTAATAAATGCAAAACACCCATGACAACTCTTAAAAAAGTTATAAAAGAAGTCCCAGATTCTAGGCTTAAAATATTTTAAGTTTTTTTTTTAAGGAATTACATATACAAACAACAGTTGTAAAAAATTTTTAAAAATCGGTATGCTACAAACAAGCAAAGACAAAATATTCAGTGAGGTCACAAGTAATATCCTATGCATAATAATTTTAAATAATGTTTCAAATATCAAAATTTTACATGCTTTTGGGAAATCAACTAAATGAATGAGAGAAATGTAGCAAAATATATAACACAAAGTAATGCTCAGAACACATTCATTACTATGATTTCTCTACATGACTTCTACAAAAACCATTTCCAGAAAACAATTAAGAATATCATTAATGAGAACATATACCAGACTAAAATTATTTAATATATATTGTTATATAGACAAATCAGAGGATATTGGTTGTGCTATTAATTGACCTTTCTCTATGTGGCATATTGGATAAGGAGAGTATTTTAATGCAATGATAATGTAAATTTATACTTCACTTTCAGAGCAATGTTTCAATATTTAGAAAATGTTCATATTTCAGTTTAATAGATTAAAATGAGCAGAGTTGTAGTAGCAGCATAAATGAAAAGGAACATTCATTTGTATGTAGCATCTACACTGTAATTTTGGCTAAAATGAATGTTACTTGAGCTGAATGAAAATTTGGATTAGAATTGATTATCTGATTTGCAAAACAAATGATTATGATGAAATATTAGTAAAGATATCTTGAATGAGCCAAGTGGAAGAAATTGAGTAAATAAGAGTTGTGAGGTTTAGATAAAGTACCTATGGTCAATAAGAAGGGCCATTCTTAAGATTATACATTATGCATACAGAATTATCACAACAAAAATGGATTTTAGATGACTATATGCACCAAGTTTTTGCTTCTTTGCACATGGATTGTCCTTTTGCTGGACTTGCCTTGGCAAAACAAAGTTGATTCTTACTAACAAATGTGAGGTTATGGTGTTGGTCCAGGTCATAGAGTTTATAGAATGCAGATGGGTATTGCCATGTTGATAAACAACAAAGGGTTGACTATGTAAGTATCATAACAATGATCTGTCCTAGAGCCATCTGCCATTGTTTCCAGATGGACCTCTAGGACTCATCAGAGCTTCAAAGTAGTAACTCTTCTCTTACTATTCCAACTGCTATAATAGAATCTGCTGTTATTTCCACACCAACAGTCTTCAGAAAGTTTCCCTTTAAAATATGTTTTCCAGGGACTGAAGTGGGCACTGTTACCATTTTACTTTTCTCCCTTAATTCACATTGGAAGTTGTGTGGGAAGTTGATCATGAAATGGAAAGACCAATAATAAAAAAGTTACCTAAAGTATGGGAAGATAGACATGTTTTTGTGTGTGTATATGCATTTGAGTGTACAAGTATACACACACCATGCATTATATTCTTAGAGCATTAGAAATTAGGGATTTTCGTTATTAAGGGTAGCTCCTCTAGTTATTCACAGAGAAATGTAGTCCAATAACTATCTTTGAAATCCCATAAAATATAAGTAATACCATGCTAACTTTTTGAATACCTAGATTAAAAAAGACATTAAAGGAAATCATTTAAATAAAATAAAGTTGAAAATATTAGAAAGATACAGCTACCCTCTCTGAAAAATAACATTATAGCCTTTTAGGTCTAATATTAAATTATAATCATAGATTTTCAAAAGCTTATATTTCAAAATGATTCTTAGATAAAATCAATATTAAGATTTTCAACAATACTTCTGAGAGAAACTAAATTCACTTGCTGCAAAGGTAACAGAATGCAAGGAAATGAACATATCATTGACTGATTTTACAATTGAATAGTCATTTTTTTTCCTATTACATGAAGAATTGACAACTCTTTAAATCAAATGATAGATAATGATGAGAATAACTATTTAAATTAGACAATTCTGGGATTATCTAGTTAAAATATCTTGCAGACAAAAAAAAAAAAATCCTACTTCTTTGAGTTTTATACATAAGTGGAAAACCATTTAAATCCAAAAAGACCAGAAGATGACAACTTCTAAATGAAGCCCTTAAGAGTTGTTTGAGGAAAACTTGGAAAGGAAGTAACTTCATCTCTTAGACCATATCAATACCATCTGGATGAAAAGGTTTTTCTTGTTGTTGCTGTTGTTCTTTTGTTTTGTTTTGTTTTTTAAGGAAAGTAAAATAAAGCTTAAAAAAGAAAGAAACATTGTTTTGTTTGTGACAAAGTTGATATAAAAGAAGCCATTTTTAAAAGTGACAGTAGCATCCAAACAACAAAACATGTATAAGACATTTGCATTCAATGTTCCCAAAGGGTTTTAATTAAAATTCTAAGGTACTATTTAATGAAATTATTAATGCTTTTTAAATAAACCAGTATTGGAGTCATATTAAAAATAATTTTCTTGGTATAAGATTTTAAAATATTTTAAAATGCCTTTCAAATATTTTGTGTGGAACATTGGCAAAGATAAAATGATGCATTTTTTTTCCTTTTTGGAAACAAATATAAAACAATATTTTGAAAGAAAATGTAAGTTTTAACAGCTATTTTGATTGTAATACATTGCTTTAATAAGACATTTATGCATGATTTATGACCCATCAATGATTGCTGTTTCTTAGATTCAAATATTTTACACAATATGTATATGTGCTTCTCATCATGTAATTGGCACAAAACTCAATTTTTCAGGGAAGTGAATTGACAGTGTAGAAAAATGGGTAATAAAATATTAAATCTTCTGTACATATATACACAGCCACTATATTAATATGTAGATTTTGGTGTGTGTTGTTTTGAGTCTTATTTATATACAAAGGATTAAATACAGAAAGGAGATGGAAAGACATGGAAAAAATAAGTTATAAGTAATATGCAGGTTTATTTTTAGACTTTTAAATTTAATAGCATGCAGTTTTTTTACCATGTATTTAAAGATATTAAATATATCATTTATCATTTAGGTTATTTCCAGTCAGAAATTATTTTTCTAAGGATAAATTAAAATATAAAATATTTTTATTTTATGAAAGAAAATGGCTTTGAACTTGAATCTGAAGCAGACAAAATGGATTGAAAAAAAACAGCATAACAAAATTTTTATTGAGAGAAAAGAGTGTTAGAGCATGAACTTGTTTTTTTTTTTTTTTTTTTTTAAGATTTTTATTTATTTATTTGACAGAGAGAGATCACAAGTAAGCAGAGAGGCAGGCAGAGAGAGAGAGAGGAGGAAGCAGGCTCCCTGCTGAGCAGAGAGCCCGATGTGGGACTCGATCCCAGGACCCTGAGATCATGACCTGAGCCGAAGGCAGTGGCTTAACCCACTGAGCCACCCAGGTGCCCCATAAGAGCATGAACTTAATAAAGACTTATTAGGGACTCATATGCTGAGGAGTAATAAGGGGAAAATGTGGTTTATTAGGCAATGGCAATGAAAGAAAATTTTATATTAGACTATTTTGAAAAGTGTTGGTAAAAATGTATATATTTATCTAAAGTAGGTTTCTCTGGTTGTGAGGGTGATTGGAAGTTACTATAAGCAGTGGTGGATCTGAAACTTGAAGGGAAAGCAACAGTTTCTGAAAGTGTTTATTTTCTGGAGATGAAGCTAGAGGAAGAGTTTTGGAAGCACATAAAAAGAGATGTTAGATCTTGTTATGCCCAAGTTTTTATGTCTGAGAGAGGAGGAGCCAAGTGCCACTGCAATCACATGAGGGTTTATTTGACAAGCTTAAGCTTGGGCCCAAGTATACCTGACACAATGGAGCAGAGATTTGGACCCCAAACCAGATTACAGTCAGAGTTTTTAAAGCCAGAGTAGGGGTGACAGTAGGTGATTGGGCCACAACCACATCCTTATATTCTTGTGATTTATTAATGTTAAGCTATCCTACTTCTGACATGATTTATTATGACATCAGGCTATCCTACCCTTGACATGACTTATTAGTTCATTAAGCTATCCTACTCCTAACATGACTTATTACCTCATTAAGCTATCCGATTTCTAATTGTTTTTTGGTGTTTTGTTTTTAAAACTTCTGGTCAGTCTTCCTGGAGCCAGGGGTCATTTACTGGTCACAGAGACCTAAGATGGCTGCCAGGGCCAAGATGGCTGTACTTATGTCAAGGCTAGACTTGAGGTGGATACAGCCTTGTTTTTCTTGGCCTCCATATTTCCCCCTCCCAGAGGAACCTAAGGAAGGACCCAATCATGGGTCCCAGGGTGGTCTCAGCAACAAGGTCCAGTGGTTGGTATTACTGTCTGAGTACCATGAGCTGAACTCTACTGACTCTGTCTCTGACAAAAGATACTAATCTATTGATAATGCAGGGCCCGAAAGTAAGAAAGAGAAGGAGGATATATAACCTCTGCTGCAGAAACACATTCCCTGTCATGTTAGGTTAAATGGTTGGTGGGGATTGGCCCTGGCATGAAGGGAACATAGCATAAGGAACATTAGTGGGGTAAGTGAGAGCAGCACAGTCTTAGCTTTAGGGGATTGTCCTTGTCAGGCTGACTTTTCCATTCTGGTACAAAGTCCTTCAGAACAGTGTGTGGGTCAGCTGGCCGGACATGAGTGTAGTGGACCCAGGGAGTGTCGACCTTGAGAGCAGTGGGAGTGGTCAGGATCACCATGTAGGGTTCCTTCCAGCGAGGCTCCAAGTTTTCCACTTGGCGGAGGTGCATCCAAACCAAGTCCCTGGGTTGGTAAGGATGTGGCTCCAGCTCTGTGTCCATCTCAGTGTGAGCAGTTAGGATTCCTGCGTGGAATCACATCTAGACATCTGTATATGTCTAGACAGACAGTAATTTCTGCAGTGACTGGAGTACAGACTGATCAGCCATCATTAAGGAGGAGGGCCTGATACCCTGTCACTCTGGCATTTGTCATCCACCAGTCTGGTAAAGTCTGGAGAAGGCCCTCGATAGTGTGAGTGGTGGTCAAGATGAGATTTTAACTCAAAGTTAATTTACTTGCATCCTTGACTAGGAAGGCCGTGGCAGCAATTGTGAGGAGGCAAGGGGGAGCCCAGCTGCTACTGGATCTACTTTCTTGCTAAGATAGGCTACTGGCCTTTGCCAAGACCCCAGAGTCTGAGTCAAAACTCCTTTGGCCACCCCTGCCTCTTCATCCATATACAAGTGGAAGGGCTTAGTAACATCTGGGATGGCCAATGCTGGGGCACTCAGTTAGGCTGTTTGTAATTACCGAAATACTCCTTATATCTGGGGCTGACTGACTGGCAAAAGCAAGATCGTCTAAATGAGCTATCATGCAACTTCTCTGAAGTTTACCTCAAGTTGTCTAGCTTAGGCAAACAAAAATGAAAAATAATTAAATTTAGAATTTATCATCCATAAAGGTGTTATTAAAACATATTTTTTTCTCTCTAAAATAACCCTCATTTCCGGAGATAGCCAAATCAGGACTAATTCACTTGAAAAACAAGTCCATTTTTAACAAACTTAGCCTAATTATTTACATAAGCTCTGCAAGAACAGTTAAGTGTGATCATATAGATCTTTCAGAATCTGCTCTGCTGGAACTTCTTATAAGGAATCTCTAGGTTGAACTTTTAGTAGCCTCTCCAGGCCAGAAGCCAAGCCACATAGTTGCCATCAGACATGCCAGCAATACCTGTTGATTTGGGCGAGTTTTGCGCAGTGGCAGTATCGGAGCCAATGAGGTTTATCCGAGGCGCCATTATTGCTAATTGATTTGGGCAAATCCCTCTTCCTGAGGTTCCCAAAGTATCCTGCCAGGAAGTGACATTCTTTACTCACCTGGTGAGGCTGCTGGGAACTCGATAAGCAAGGTATCAGGCCAACAGTTCCAGAGGGCTTTATGGCTCCAGGTTTTATAAAGTCAACCTTAGTTCCTTTAAGCTGTCTGGTCATATCTGAGTCTTTTAAAATATGACATTCCAGTCAAAACCTAGGTAAAATAACCAGTGTTTCCAACGGTGTCCTGTTACAAGAAGAACAGGTTCTTTTTTTTTTCCCCTTGATAAGCTTAGAAATTATTTAATTAAAGTCAGCACCTAAGGTCACAAACACCTTAAAATTATATATTTTTTTTAAAATTTCTTTCCAGGGTAGCAGTATTCATTGTTTTTGCATCACACCCAGTGTTCCATGCAATATATGCCCTCCCCAATACCCACCACCTGGTTCCCCCAACCTCCCATACCCCGCCCCTTCAAACCCCTCAGATTGTTTTTCAGAGTCCATAGTCTCTCATGGTTCACCTCCCCTTCCAATTTCCCCCAACTCCCTTTTCGTCTCCATCTCCCCATGTCCTCCATGTTATTTGTTACGCTTGACAAATAAGTGAAACCATATGATAATTGGCTCTCTCTGCTTGACTTATTTCACTCAGCATAATCTCTTCCAGTCCCATCCATGTTGCTATAAAAGTTCGGTATTCATCCTTTCTAATGGAGGCATAATACTCCATAGTGTATATGGACCACATCTTCCTTATCCATTCATCTGTTGAAGGGGATCTTGGTTCTTTCCACAGTTTGGTGACCGTGGTCATTGCTGCCATAAACATTGGGGTACAGATGGCCCTTCTTTTCACTATACCTGTATCTTTGGGGTAAATACCCAGGAGTGCAATTGCAGGGTCATAGGGAAGCTCTATTTTTAATTTCTTGAGGACTCTCCACAGTGATCTTCAAAGTGGCTGCACCAACTTGTATTCCCACCAACAGTGTAAGAGGGTTTCCCTTTCTCCACATCCTCTCCAACACATGTTGTTTCCTGTCTTGCTAATTTTGGCCATTCTAACTGATGTAAGGTGGTATCTCAATGTGGTTTTAATTTGAATCTCCCTAATGGCTAGTGATGATGAACATTTTTTCATATGTCTGATAGTCATTTGTATGTCTTTATTGGAGAAGTGTCTGTTCATATATTCTGCCATTTTTTGATATGACTGTCTGTTTTGTGTGTGTTGAGTTTGAGGAGTTCTTTATAGATCTTGGATATCAACCTTTTGTCTGTACTGTCATTTGCAAATATCTTCTCCCATTCCATGGGTCGCCTCTTTGTTTTGTTGACTGATTCCTTTGCTGTGCAGAAGCTTTTGATCTTGATGAAGTCCCAAAAGTTCATTTTCGCTTTTGATTCTTTTGCCTTTGGAGATGTATCTTGAAAGAAGTTGCTGTGGCTGATATCGAAGAGGTTACTGCCTATGTTCTCCTCTAGGATTCTGATGGAATTCTGTCTCACATTGAGGTCTTTTATCCATTTTGAGTTTATCTCTGTGTATGGTGTAAGAGAATGGTCGAATTTCATTCTTATATATATAGCTATCCAACTTTCCCAGCACCATTTATTGAAGAGACTCTTTTTTCCACTGTATATTTTTTCCTGCTTTGTTGAAGATTATTTGACCATATAGTTGAGGGTCCATATCTGGACTCTCTAATCTGTTCCACTGGTCTATGTGTCTGTTTTTATGCCAGTATCATTCTGTCTTGGTGATCATAGCTTTGTAGTAAAGCTTAAAATCAGGTAACGTGATGCTGCCAGTTTTATTTTTTGTTTTACAACATTAAGGAGAACAGATTCTTATTGAACTTATGCAAATGACTGATTGCCATGGAAGAAGAATACTTACTAAGACCTTTTGATTTCAGAGGGTTCAGATAGAGAGAAAAGTTCAATGCCTTGATTGGTTTACAAATGAGTACTTTTACATCTCTGTAAATTACAGATAACTTAAGAAAAAGTTTCCCTAGTCTGGAGGAGCAAACATTAGAGAGCCAGTAATGTTTAAAATAAGACAAAACATCAAGAGATGTTTATAATCTTTCAGTCATCTAGTCCCATGTTACTAATTCTGGTTTAGTTTGAATGCAGCTTTTACGTGGTAAATTCTTACCCATTTCAGTTCCAGGATTTTAACATATCAAAGACCTGTAT
The DNA here is from genome assembly GCF_022355385.1 of Mustela nigripes. Taxonomy (NCBI): domain Eukaryota; kingdom Metazoa; phylum Chordata; class Mammalia; order Carnivora; family Mustelidae; genus Mustela; species Mustela nigripes. The sequence continues at coordinate 183,772,018 of NC_081558.1, forward strand.
ATGTCCTGGAAGTCTCTCATATGAATTTCCTTTAAGTCCAAATTTATCTTACAAGAGAATTAAAACAATTACAAATGATAAAAACTCAGAATAGATATGGTAAAGAGCAGATGAGATGAGAGTTTAAAATTTAACTGGCAAGAAAATCAGGTTACTTATGTGATGCGTAACATTTCCATAATCACAATATCAAGTGATGACCTATCAAGACATTAAAACTTTAGGAAATGTATAGAATCTTTAGAATAGTTAAAGCATTTTCCCAAATGTAACCCAAGGTTTATCATTGGTTTAGCAGTACTTCATGAGTAGCTTAGTATACCAAGGAAAAGCCTTATGAGTCAAGGAGATCTTATTTACAATTTAAATCTTGTCATCAATTGTTAAAACTTTAGAAAATTTTAAAGCACATGCCTAAATATAATTAGGGATGTTAAACACCTGATAAAACAAAATGTAGAAACTGAATTTTCTGGGCAGGCAAAAAAAAACAAAAACAAACAAACAAAAAAAAAAACTACATTTTTTTTTAACAGATCAATTAACCTAAGAAAACTTTGCCCTTTTGAACAGAGAGAAAACCAGCTTTTTTTTTTTTTTTTAATACCAGTGTCTTTCCCCTTTTTTTTTATTCTTATGCATGCAGTCTTAAGATAGTGAGTTTACGGGGTTTCCCTCCCATCATGAATGATGTCACAGACAAAGGGAGGGGGATCTTTCAGATGCTGTCCTGCTCGCATCCCTCGCGGGAACTTAGGAACATCTTAGCTAAGGTCTGTCCGTATAAGCCCCGGACCAGGCTACTTCATGGAGTATTTGACCGTTATGCCATATCATGCCCCGTGAGACTCAGGGTGCAGCCGACTCAGACTCCATGACTGAAACAGTGGAGCCATACAGACAGAATCACACAGTCAGGCACTCTTCAGATTCAAACAGGTTGGACAACCCCCCCTCTGGGTTTTCACAGTCTTTCAAGGCCGAGTGGTTTTTTCAATCTCCCAAGACCAAATGGTCCTTTCACTTGGAAGTATAATCTATGTGGGGGTATGTCAGGAGAGTGCTAAATCACCTTGGGGGCTGTTTTTCTTTATTTAAACAGGATCAGGCATCTGGTCTTTCTCTCTTTCTTTCTTTCTTTTTTTTCTTTCTTCTTCTTTTTTTTTTTTTTCTTAAGATTTTCCTTCACAAACCTTCTATAACTTTCCTTTACATTCATGTTTTATCCCAAGTCATTTTTTTCCAAACAACCATTTCATTTAGGATAAAATTACCTTCTCTTATTTTTAACAAAATGTATTCCCATTCCTTATCTCTTTCATACATATCTCCTCCTTTTTTTTTTTTTTTAAAGATTTTATTTTTTTATTTGAGAGACAGTGAGAGAGAGCATGAGCGAGGAGAAGGTCAGAGGGAGAAGCAGACTCCCCATGGAGCTGGAAGCCTGATGTGGGACTTGATCCCGGGACTCCAAGATCATGACCTGAGCTGAACACAGTCATCCAACCAACTGAGCCACCCAGGCACCCTTCTCCTACTTTCATACATACAAAATTGTTTCCCTTATTTCTATCAGTCTTAGTTACACTTAGCAGAATTTTGTACTCTTAGAGACACCTTAATCTCTAGTGAAGACTAGATATAAACCAATTGTGAACTGTTACAACACAATTCTTTAGATGTCAATTTATGAATCAGTTAAGTGAAAAACATATTTACCAACAGATTTAAATATTCTTAGTATCTTTGCAGTACAAAGTCAAAAGCACAAACCTACATCCAGCAATTAAAGACTTAGCATTTTATCCTGTTTGGTTAAGACCTAGATGTCCATAATTTAATTCCACTTGTCATTCAACCAAAACTTTAAAGTTTCAGGTAACCAAAGACTTTGAAAGTTACTTTAACAATTACCCATACAAACTTTGAGACAGACAATTAACCATCAGTTTAGTCATCTTTTTGCTAAGATTTCAACAGATTTTAACAAATAACACAAGCTTATTTGACCTTCAGTAAACTTTGAAGTTTCACATTTACTGCTAATAACTTAAAAGACATGTCTATCTTAATTAAACCAACAAACTTACCTTAGTTCAAATACTGATTTATGTTCCACCTGGGCCCACTCCACTTTGAATGTTTACCTGAGACACGAGTGGGAGGATCTGGAGTGGGCGGTGTTCAGTCCAGGGAGTGCTCTTCTTGCTCTTTGACAGTGAGGAAAGAAGGAGCCATGGTGCATGATCTAGTGGCTAGTCGTGCAGGCTGCACACAATGGTGCAGAAGCATGAGAAGGGGGAGACAGAAGAAACAAAGTGCTGCCAGGAAGAAGAGAAAGGATTCCCAGTTTTAGAGCCCATCAGTCCCAACAGAGGAGCAGACACCATGCTTTTCCACCAGCAAGGCGAAAGGGGTTAGGCAGTCCCTGATGGGCCAGAAAAGACAGGAATTTCCCCCAAACAAAGTGAGTTTTGGCAGCTGCTTGGGAATATTCCTTATGGTCTCTGTCTCGAGTTAGAACAACCACAGTTGGCTCCAGTTATAGCCAGCCATTAACACAAGTAATGAGTAAAGGAGAAACCCCACATCTATTAGAAGGAACAGAGAGATGAAAGTCAGAGTCCCCTTACTCTCTGCTTGCCCCATTTCTTTCAAACACAACAAACAACATATGAAACAACAAAACACAAGACAAAGACAACCGCAGACCCAGCGGTCCTCCGGGGGCCATCCAACATTAAAGGATGGCCATTCAGACATGGAGAAAGTCCTAAATTTCCCTTTCGTATGTCCATGCTCAGGTTATGAGCTCTTTCCCTAACCTCCGAGAAGTGTTCAATCACCAGAGACAGAGGAGTTGTCTGCGTCTGTCCCATCACATCTTTAGTCCACAACAAGACAAATACACTTACGACAACTAACAAGAACATACTCCCAAAGACAAACAATCTGCCATGGCCACGAAGACAAAACTGGAAGGAAGTTAAGCCTTAACTGCATCAGCAGCCAGCCTCCAGGCAAGCCCCAATTACATCAGCAGCAGAGCCTCCAGGCAGGGGCAAGGGACATCTCCTAAGACCCCCTGGTCAATGGCTCATCACGTGTCCACTTGAGCCAATGTCGACTCCCATACAGATTTGGAATTCCTACAGGTAAAAGTGCAGGTTGGATCTCCCTGAAGATATGCACGCAAACAGATAAAAAATGAGTGCACTCCCCAGCTGGTGTAAAACCCTCCGGGTTGGGGTCCTAGGAGTCTCCCAGATCTCAGTGGGACCTCCAGTCTTTGTAGCCATAAATTTAGTAGTACTGGGCATGCACACACATGCACACACACACCTCAAACTATGTCAGTGACAAAAATGTTAAGAATTTGCAATCTTGACTGGTAGGAAAGTAGAGTAACATCCTTTAAGTCCATTCCACAGACCATTATCTTCACCAACCAATGGATACAAGAGTGACAATAATTCCCATATATATGTCCCGCTGAACAGAAGAAGGACAAGTCATAAACTCTCTTACTGATAATCATGTGGATATAAACAAACAATAGCAATGATAACAGCAAAGAACCAATGTGCATTAAATTTCGAAGCTGGAATCCTCCTACACTGAGAGAAGCAGATCTGAGAAAAATGGAAAAGTATTTGACTGTTTACTGACAATCTTTCTGTCTTTAGTTCCAGCAAATTCAGGGTCTAACTAAATTTTCTTCTTTCTCGCTCTCTCTTTTTTTAAGTTGGATCCTGATAAAACTTTGATAAATCTTCATTTACGCTTGAGGTTATTTGAAGGAGGTCGATGATTCTTCCAACCAAAAGAATCTTTACTCAATAGTTCAATTAATATAGAAATGATATGTCTGGGTTGTCTTAATTTGAGGATAAAGATGAACTTATCCTAAATGCAGAATATAGAATAATATATTCAGTGTTTCTAAGTTCATCCAATTATTCACAAGGGCACAGTAGAATTACAATCTGAAAATATAGATAGTGAATTCAATTTACAGTGAAGCTGAGAAGAGTGATTAATAAACAGAACAAATGAATTGTTCTACCAAACATACAACAAATGATATCTGACATTTGATCCCAAATCAGGGGTTACTCAAATTCTGTGTTACTTGTGTTTTTCCTAGTGTTGTTTAGAGAAAAATAAGTAGCAGCAAATGTTGTTTCTTAGCATGAAGTATAAGTCTGCAAGTGTGGGTGATTTCAACAAGTATCAGATTCTCTTCAGAGACCATGAAGATTTAAAAATTACTTTCGGAGGCATTGCAATGACATTAGAGCTAATACTAAGCTACTCGATATTATATACAAGTTACATTAGAGAGTTTTACATATAGAGTTAATTTAATTCTCATAACAAATCTATAAATTACAGTTATTAGTCACCTTTAGTGGTAAAATACTTTGAGGCATAGGGAAGTTAGGTAAATTGCTCAGCTAACAAAAGGTAGTAAATCATCTAGTCTGAGTTCAAACCAAGGTCTCCTGCCTCCCAACTCTATCTCTTTAAACCCTTAGGCTATATCTTCTCCTTGCTACTAGAAGGAGGTGTGACAGAAAGATCACTGAGCCTAGAGTTAAAATACTTAATTCTGTTCTTTACTCTCTTAATTGCTATCTCTTGATCTGTAATGGATCACTTAAATTTGATTCATTTTTCTTTATCTGTACACTAGGAGCAAGACTTGGTCTCTCGAGGATCAAAATGTGGTGACATAATTATAAAGTGTTCTAAAAAAAGCAAAAGTTTATAAAAACTCTTTTGTGCTTCTTTCAGATCTTCCTAGGTAATACCACAGTGTTTGGAAATATAATTTTAATAAATGCTTGTGATAGACCAAACAGTTAAGCTAGACACAAGCTAGAGGTAAGGATGGTGATCAATAGCTTACACATTAGAAATCCGGGGACACAACATCCTGACCTAGTGGCTTCTAAGACTCTGGGACTAATAGACCAAGAGTCACAGGTGCGTGCAGAACATGTGCTCTCCTGCATCTCTACCCCAGGGTAACTCCTAAACTCATTATAATACATTTGCATTTCTCCTACAGCCCCAACATTCCACCAGGAGAAAGACTGCCATGATAGTTCAGGTATAAACCTCGTAGTGTCAAGACACCCTCCTCTTCCCAACATGTTGGAGGAGTCCCTCAAATGATTGGAAGCAGCCTCCATTAGAGGCCACCCCCCTTGCAAGTACCAGCTCCTCCCAGCACAGAAAGACCCAAGAAATTTCCAATCCCAAAAGCACCTCAGGGTGGGTTCCACCTTAGAGAAACTTGCTGGTTGTCCCCTACAGAGTGTACTGTTTCTTAAAACTGTCTTCTGCTTTCACTAATGGCACTTCTTCTTTTTTTTTTTATATTTTATTTATTTATTTGACAGAAAGAGATCACAAGCAGGCAGAAAGGCAGGCAGAGGGAGAGGAGGAAGCAGGCTCCCTGCTGAGCAGAAAGCCTGATGCGGGACTCGATCCCAGGACTCTGAGATCATGACCTGAGCTGAAGGCAGCGGCTTAACCCACTGAGCCACCCAGGCGCCCACTAATGGCACTTCTAATTCTTTATTGTGTTAGTGCCAAGAGCCAAGACATAGAGCTTTTCATGCCAACTCTTGTGAATTGATTATAAAGATTGTGTTGAAGCAGAGAAATTATTTAGTTTTAGCCCAGGAGACAGGAAGAATTTTTGTGTCAATAATAGAAAACTAGAAGAGTTAGTTCTCAAGAAAAGGTGGAGGGCTGATATACAAATATACAATTTCAAATACAGAGGCATACTTGTGGAGTTTAAAGGGACTTTGAGATGCTGCCAAAATATGACTGGACCTTCTTGGAGAGGTTGATATTGGAGATGGATTTAAGACATGCCAAAACCTCTATTCAGTTTCTATTGCTATGGACCAATTGCCAAAACTTTATTGGGAGGAAAAACCCTCACTTATTAGCTCAAATTTTCCCTGATTGGGAGGTACATACATGACAGAGTCAGTTAAGCCTTGACATATTGTTTGTCTTTGGTCTTGATCTTAGGGGAATGAGATCAGGTCTGCTTGAGATTCTCTCTCTCTCTGCCCCTCCCACTTGTGCATGCTCTCTCTGTCTCTAAAATAAATGAATAAATCTTAAAAAAAAAAAAAAAATCCCTGGATCAAGATTCTAGGAATGGGTTGGTTGGGTCCTGAACTCAGAGTGTATCACATTGAACTAAAGATACTGTCTAGGGCAGCTGTCTCAGCTGCAGTTGGAATCCTCTTCAAAGTTCAGTGGTTGTTGTCAGAATTTCATTCCTTAAATCTACAGAACTGGGGAATCTCAGTAACTAGAAGATACACTGCCATATGACACTCTCAACCACATGACAATGCGCTTCTTCAAGACCAATACCAGACCTCTTCTGCTGCTTTTTGTCTCTTTTCAGGATTTATCTGATTAAATCAGGGCTACCTGAGGTTATCTTTTGATCAACAGAAAGCTAACTGATTTTGGAATGTAATTATATCTGAAAAATATTTGTTTACCATATAATGTAACAAAATATGGGAGTGAAATCCCATCATATTCATAGGTTTCACATTCCTTTAAGGGGAAGAAATTACCTGATGTCAGGTATCAGGGATTATTTTAGAATTCTATTATAGGAAAATAAAATATTCTCCTCTTACCCTTTCTTTTCTGATTTACCTGAAAAGACAAGTCAAGATAACAACTCATAAACAAAGAAATCAAATTATTTCAGTAAATAAAGGAAGATACCTACATCTTAAATGAGGTTTATATAATGAGAAAATTATATTGTAAAACCACAAATAAATTTTATTTCAATTTTGCTTGATGATACATAGTATAGTATGAGAATAAGTATTATTTGCAAAAGAATATAATTACCAATGTATTATGAATATTATATAAGTTAAAAAAAGTCTTAGATTTTAGACATTTTCTGTATTTAGAAAATATGTTTGAAACTTAGTGAAATAAGTCAATCAGAGAAAGACAATTATAATATGATCTCCCTGATAAGAGGAATTTGAGAGGGCAAGGCAGGGGTTTGTGGGGTGAAGGAAGGGAAAAATGAAACAAGATGGGACTGGGGAGGAAGACAATCTGCAAGAGACTCAATCTCAGGAACAAATGGGGCTGGTGAGGGGGAGGAATGCATGGTGGGTTGATGGACATTGGGGAGGGTATGTGCTATGGTGAGTGCTGTGAATTGTCTAAGAATGATGAATCACACACTTGCTCCCCTGAAACAAATAATACATTATATGTTAATAAAAATAATAAAAAATAATTGAAAATTGGAAAACATTCTATGAAATATGGCTTATGCTTTCAAAGAGGAAACTCAATCAACTAAGTTGGAAATGGCTACATTTTGTCTTATGAGTTTTGCTTACTCAATGAAAATTTCAAAAGGAATTAAATAAATGCTATAAATTAAGTTATGAGTTCTCAAAATTTACAAACTGGCTCTTGAAGAATATTTATAAAGATGATAATTTGAGTTAATAAAATATCAGAGCAAAGCTAACTAGTAGACCTCTTTTTTTTAATATTTTAGTTATTTATTTGACAGAAATTACAAGTAGGCAGAGAGCCAGACAGAGAGAGAGGAAGGGAAGCAGGCTCCCCGCTGAGCAGAGAGTCCGATATGGGGCTCAATCCCAGGACCCTGGGACCACGACCCAAGCTGAAGGCAGAGGCTTTAACCCACTGGGCCACTCAGGTGCCCCTATCTAGTGGACCTCTTAAAGGAAAAGAAAAATAGCAAAATATCACACAAAAATAAGAATAGAACTATTTTCAAAAATGGAATTAACAAAATACTTTAATGCTATATATTCTTTAATAATGGTTGCTAGGAAAAGACATGGAAACATTCTAGGAAAAAAAATGTAGCACTTACTAACTACCAATTATTGTTATCTAGAAAAATATAACTATAAAATTCTGATCTCGTTATTAGGACAGAGAAAGTACATGAGAACAGATAAACAATAGCACAAAATTTTCTTCCTGCCACCATGAATATAAAAAAAAAAAGTACAACTGTCAAAATATATTATTATAATTACAGTTTTCTATTCTTCCACATAAATATTTTAAAGAAAAGGCTAGTGTACAAAGGTCCTTAGTTACCCCAAATTCTACTATCTTGAAATATATATAGATTTATAAGAACTGAAAACTAAAGACAAATTAAATATGACAGAACTAAAGAAGGTGGCAGCCTATGAAGTCAATAGTATCCTTGCTTCATTATGGTTTAATCAACAATCCCCCAAATAAAAAAATGTCATGCATTATTTACCTACTGTTCATTTAAGGGTGTGTACTTTCTAGGGAGAGACTAGTGAAAAAGGAAAAACAAATAATTGGAATTGAGAATATTTCTAAATCAAAGATACGAGGGATTAGGAAATTAGGAAAAGTGAATTAGGAAAAGAATCCAACTGAATCCAGATACAAAATATCCCTGAACAGATGGAGTGAAATCTGGTATGAAGATTTAAACAAAACTGAATAAGGGAGAACAACACTCATAAGGAACAAAAATGATTGTCCACATAGTTTCTCTCATATCAGGAATCTATATCTGTTAAGAATCCAGGTGAATTTACTTTTTTGCTTCTGTGCTGTCAGATAATAAAAAGACCAATAAGAAATACAATACTCTGCTCTCAAGAAAAGATCTGAAGGCAGAAAAAGCAGATTTTAGATATGTTCGAAATGTTTCTAAAGGGATTCTCCCACTTAGATTAATTGAAGTCAAAACAGGGCCTTCCTATTAAATATGAGTAAAAATAAAAACAAATATCGTAAACACAAACTGTAGAGAAAAAAAAAGAAAATATGAAGTTATAAAAAGTAAGACAGATAATTGAATAAATAAAAGTAAAGATTTGTTTTACTGTACTAGGGATCTAGACAATAGAACAGATTTTTTAAAATGAAGAAATTGTTTCTTAACCAAAAGAATAAATGATCTTTCACATCAAAAAATTTATTAAATCTATTAATATATGGTAACATTATGCAACTTCAAACATAATAAAAGAGAACTTTGATTCAGGTCATGACACAGTGATTGATACAAGAGTAAAAGCCTTTTCTATGTAATCAATTATGCTAATTATACAAGAAAACATTTCTCGGCATTGGCTAAGAGTTAGTACAAGGCTGAGATCTCTGAAATAAGAGGAACCTATGAACCTTAAGACAGCTGAGCACTGTCATGGAACAATTTTCCAGTTGCAGCAGAGGGAAATAGAATAAAAGAACAGCACTGCTGTCCTGAACCAGAGAATCAGAGATTGGATTATGGGAGTTCTAAAACAACTGGAATTTGTGAGGCAGGATATTAGAGGAAAGGGAACTGAACAGAGGTAGGCTCTACAAGTCTGTGTGGCAATACTTTTCGGGTCTCTGCTTAGGTCTTGTCAGTTTAAAGGGCAAGACATGAAGCCTATCAGATGCAGGTGCTATGGGGCTGAGAGGAAACAGATGTCAGAGCATTAAAAATAACACATAACAAACCCTGAACAAACCAAAGAGAGATATTAACCAAACTATAAGTATCATTGTAGATTTTGATAACACACTGAGAAAGTAAGTGACAAAACAAATAAATGCAATAAATGAAGACTAAAGAGAATTTGTGTATCGCCATCAAATAATTTTTACCAAACTGACAAAAAACGAAATACAACAACTTCAGAATGTGCATTCTTTTCAATCGTACATGGAATTTTCACCAAGACAGGCCATGTTCATATGCTGTTCAATGCATAACAGCAAATCTTAGAAGACTGAAATGAAGCAAAACGTGTTTTCTGACCACAGGTAAATTCAGTTCGAAATCAATAACAGTAAGATTTTTTCTTTTATCTCTCAAATTTTTAGAAATTAAAAAAAAAACTTCTAAATAACCAAAGTTCAAAGAATAAGTTACAGTAGACACTTACTGCAAATTGAATGGTATTGCAACATATCAAAATTTATCTACAGAGTTAATTAGAGAAAAGCAAGTTTATAACTTTAAATGATTATATGACAAAGAACAGTTTAAAAACAAAATGCCACTTCAGGTTCCGGCAATGTTGGTATAACTTTAACCAGTTATTTTTTTCACCATAAGCCTAGAAAAGTAGATAAGACATATGAAACTGTTATTTTCTTACAGAAGAATGGAAACAATTGAGGTGAGTCTGTGATGGCCTCAGTGTTTTCCTGGAGGTAATTTCCAGAGCTAAACACAGGAAAAGGGAAGTCAAGAAGAGCGTAGTGGTCTTGCTGAATTAAGAAGGAAGGGGCCAGATTGTGTTAAAGCTGGAATCGGTGAAGAAGTGTATCAACAGGAGGACATTATGCAGAAATAGCTCCAGAAACAGGCATGAGATCTATTATGCTGAATATGAATGGATCATGGGCTTAGTGAAAATCCATAAGGCTTGGTAGTATATACCAGAAAGATCTAAACTGAGCAATTCCCAGATTCTACACAGTGTAATCAAAAATCAAATTTCAACTAGCAGAGTTAATATTTAGTGGAAATACCAGAATGTTCATGCCTCAATAACTGGGCTAAACTAGCCTTAGTATCTAATTCAACAGAGAGCTACCTTAAGAAAATTTCTAGAGGGAATTGAAAGTATAAATCTGATATGCAGTTTTCTTACATATATACCCCCAATTTTCATTTGTTAGAGAATGACAGCAAAATCCTTTCTTTTTTAACTCAAGACCCTGAAATCAAGACCTGAGCTGAGATCAAGACTCAAAGACTTAACTGACTGACTTAACCAGGAGCCCTAATATTCCGCAATATTCAGTAAAATAAATTTATTACTCCATATAAAAGAAACAAAATCTTACCCAAAGACAGTAGGAAAAGACAAACCTAGAAATGCCAGAAAGGATGGATTTAGGTGACAGAGAGTTTTAAAACTGCTGTTATACATTGCTAGAGGATTTAAAAGAAAACATAGACAAAATATGGAGAAAAATAGAAAGTATAAAAACGGAGAGGCCCCTAGGTGGTTCAGTCCCTTAAACAACTTTCTTTCTCTTAGGTCATAATCCCAGGGACCTAGAATAAAACCCTGTATTCAGCCCCTCCCTCTCCCACTCAGTGGAGGGTTTGCTTCTCCATCTCCCTCTGCCCCTCCCTTTGCTTGTGCTCTCTCTCTTGGTGGCTCACTCTCTCTCAAATAAATAAATAAAATCTTTTAAACAAAGGAAATTGTAGATGTGAAAACAGAATATGGAATATTTTAAACAAAATAATGACATGGCCCTAATAGCACATTAGGCACTGCAGAGAAAAGAATGAACTATACACACTGGGATACAGAGGGAGAAGAAAAAAAAAGTCTCAGTGACTCTTGAGACGCATGGAGTACATGTAATTGGAGTGGCAGAGAGGGGAAGAAAAAGCATGTGCATAAGTAATGATAAGAATTGTTTCTCAATTTCATAAAAAATGTAAACCCATAGATCCAGGAAGCTCAAAGAAGCCCAAGTAGAATACCCACAAGAAACATGACCTCAGGGAGTATAATAAGGAAATCCTGAAGATAATTAACCTGAAAAAAAAAGAATTAAAAACATCAGGTATAACAGCCAGTGCTTATCATATCATGTAATGAATCATTGAACATTATATCAAAAACTAATAGTATACATTGGTTGTATATAGTATACATTGGTTGATATAGTATACATTGGTTGATTGAATTAAAAAAAAAAAAAGGTGTTGGGGGGACGTATGAGTATAAGAAAAACAAAAGATCTCTTTAGAAATAAAATAGTCCAGAGAAGAAGATCAAGAAAAAATGAAAAGCCATAAACACATATGAACATTGGAGATGGAACTTGTACGAGATAAAGTAACTAAAAAAAAAAAAAAAAGTAAGTGCTTTTTAAGGGCACCTGGGTGGCTCAGTGAGTTAAGCCTCTGCCTTCAGCTCAGGTCATGATCCCAGGGTTCTAGGATCAAGCCCAACATTGGGCTCTCTGCTCAGCAGGGAGCCTGCTTCCCTTCCTCCCTCTCTGCCTGCCTCTCTGCCTACTTGTGATCTCTGTCAAATTAAAAAAAAAAAAAAAAAAAAAAAAAAGGTTTTATTTTTATTTTTATTGAAAAAGGTTTTTCAATATATTTTCATATTTGCAATTCCTTAAAATAATCCTTACTTTGTTTTTATTAATGTAAGTTAAATTACACTTATATTTAAGTTACTCAGAATGTAAATATTATATTCTAAAAAGCCATTTTGTCTATTACTCTTTCTATACATGTCCATCCATCTTTATAGACTCGCTTTTCTATCATTTCTATTTACTTATCCACTCTTCCATCCATTCTTCTAGTTGTATGTCTATTCAACTATAAAAGAGGGTCATATATGAATATATAATGTTTTTCTGATGATAAAATGCTCATACCTCCATGCTGATAATCTGAAGATTCTTTTTTTACAAAATACTTTTCATGTATGTTTTTACTACTTTTACTTAAGTGCATTTTGGTCTTACTAAAATTATAGTATTCTTAAAAGTATTGCATATTTAATCATAAAAATTGGGTATGTTCATTTTCAAAACATGAGTTTTACTGCCCAAAGCAAGTGCCTTAGAAAGGGTTACTTTCTGTCTAGTATGGAACAGCATGTGTCAATATTCCTGTTATGCACACGGTAATTTCTTGCTAAATGGGAATATGTTTTTAGAAAATGTTGCTCAGAGGGAAAATGCATTAAGCAAACACAGTGAGAAGCTGAAAGAAAGAGCTGCAATTAGATTTTGCTTCAGAATATGTCTGCAATCACTCTTCATATGCTTAGCTTCCCATGCTGTTCAATACCTTGGGTTGGAAGATACTTTATTTTTACCTCTTCAGGAATTAAATACAAATGAACTTATTCAGCTGCCTGAACTAAGTGCCTTGATATTCTGAGAAACTTTAATTCCATTTTAAAAGGGAAAAAAATAAATTAAAGACATTACTGATAATACATTTCATGCTTGCTACTTACTGATATCTAAGGTGAATTTGGTCAGTAACTTTTTTCCTGTCTAAGGAATTCAATCTATTTAAACAGAGTAAGATTAAGAGTCACTTATGGTTTATAAAAAATAAAAAATTAAAAAAAAAAAAAAAAAAAAAAAAAAAAAACAGAGTAACCTCAGTAAAATTTCTAAACTATGTTTTTTTTGAGAAGTAAACTCTGATATTTCTTGAATTATGTTATTTTGACCAAGCACCTTTCAATTTATAAGAATGTTGTTTATGTGAAAGTGTAGACTATGGCTCTGTTTGGATTCTAGGAATATTTATAATATTGTAAATATGGTAAATGGTTATACTGCATATCAAGCTCATCAGCATAATTTGCCACTGTGGGTCCTATGCAAGAAGACCGGGTGAACTCTTCTTTAAATTGTCTTTTATTATCTTTAAAAATGATCTTTAGTCAAGGATTCTTACAATCTTTCCCAAATGATTTGTAGTACTCTTATTTTCACGTAACTTCAACAATTTGCAGCTCTGAACTAGTTTTCAGCACATACTATTTTCAGCACATACTGCCTGGCAGTATTATTTTAGACAATGAGTTTCGATTTCATATTTATTTTTGTGATTTTTAAGGACACTATTGAAGGAAGCTTCATCTACCATATGAGGAGGAAACTCTATGTACAGGGAAATACATCCTAAGCAGTTTACTGATGGGGACTAAATAACATGACTAGATTTTTTTTTCTTTCAGTAGATTATTGATAATTAGCAACTATATTAAGTTTTCCAAACTTATAAATGAAGTGAGCTTTCTATTAATTTTCTACCCAAACTTAATAAGAGTCACTTCAATGTAATTTACTACATGCAGGCATTGAAATCAAACTGACTAGATTTGGAATCTGATTTCATCTTATCTTCCTGTTGTGGTGATTAGATATTTCCATTCATTTTAAAGTGTCTAGGTCTATATATCTCTGGATTAACAAAGACTAAGCCCTATTGCTTATGACACTGATTTTTACCATAACTGCTAATATATGTCAGAAGTGACAAAGCTAAGCCAAAACTTCCTTTTCTATAATTAGAGATATGGTTAAGTTTGTTACCCAAGTTTAAATTCAATAATCGTTTGCAAGTAAATAGAAATTTCTTCTATAATACCTGACATATATAAAACCATAAGACACAAGGCTTTAGAGCTCACTGAAAATTATTTGATCTGTCAAGATGATCTTACTATTATTTCAATACCCACTAATATAACTCAGGTGTCTTTGAAAAATGAAACTATTTTCATGCAAATAGATGGGAGAAATACTGTGTTTTATTTATAAAAGATTTTTCTGGTATTATTTTGTTTGTGTTTTTTTTTCTCTTTTTGAAGAATTGTAACTGTGTGAGTATAATTTAGAAAACTGTCTTATTATTTATTTTTTTAAGAATTTATTTATTTATTTTAGAGAGAGTATGTGAGAGAGTGGGGGAGGGGCAGACGAAGAGGAAGAATCCTAAAGAAGACCCCTGTTCAGCACAGAGACACACAGGAGGCTCAATCGCAGTACCCTGAGATCATGACCTGAGCCAAAACCCAAAACCGAGAGTTGGCTGCTTAACCAACTGCACCACCCAGGTGCCCCTAGAAAACTTTGTTTTAATACAGATGTTGCAAAATGCAGAAAGGCTGAAGATTCTCAATGTTTACTGACTTTCAGCAAAATGTCATCTAATTCCTTAGGAACGTTGAGTATTTTTAAGGGATTTAAGACAATCTTGAACATCTTCATATCCATTTTATTCCTCGAAATTTGTAATGTTTACTATGAAAGATTTATTTATAAAAAGATCTCATTAAATTATATCTAGCACATGGGGCGCCTGTGGCTCAGTGGGTTAAGCCGCTGCCTTCGGCTCAGGTCATGATCTCAGGGTCCTGGGATCGAGTCCCACATCGGGCTCTCTGCTCATCAGAGAGCCTGCTTCCTCTTCTCTCTCTCTGCCCGCCTCTCTGCCTACTTGTGATCTCTGTCTGTCAAATAAATAAATAAAATCTTTAAAAAAAAAATATATCTAGCACAATAAAGCCATGAATTACCCTCATATGACAAATAGGATTGTGAAAATATATCTTGTAAACCTATTTCCAAATAAGCTTATCTAAGCACAGTGCCTCTGCAAAATTACTTTTAACAGTCTTTTCCAGTAACAAATTTAAATGGTAAAAGTCCTAAATTTTAAATATCTTGCAGTTTGTTGACATTAAAGTTTTTTAGTGTAGTTAGTAGCAATCATACATAACTTTACATGTTTTACTCAACTCTCCAAACTAAATATTTAATTTTTTAAGTCAAAACTTGACATGACTTGTAAATATTCAATGAAAGTAAAGAATCATAACAAATGGTATGTGCACAATTTTCACACTTAATTTTACTATAAAAGTGTATTTATTAACCACTTTTCCAGTGTTAATGAAGGGACTCACGTGTGTGTGTGTGTGTGTGTGTGTGTGTGTGTATGCCCTAGTAAATCTTTTTTTTTTTAAGTTTTTATTTATTTATTTGACAGAGAGAAATCACAAGTAAACAGAGAGGCAGGCAGAGAGAGAGAGAGGGAAGCAGGCTCCCTGCTGAGCAGAGAGCCCGAAGTGGGACTCGATCCCAGGACCCTGAGATCATGACCTGAGCCGAAGGCAGCAGCTTAACCCATTGAGCCACCCAGGCGCCCCACCCTAGTAAATCTTAACTTTGTCATTTTTGCCCAGACCACTAGCAACATGCAGATATGGCTGCTTCATGTCTTTTTAAAATAGGAAAAAGAAAAAAATTACAAATTTGTGAATCTTCTGAATGGATTTTTTTTTTACATTTTTTAGTATTCAATTATCACTTAAAATTGCTTTCCATCTCATTCCTAATAGAAAAATTTTCTTACAAATAACTTTTTCACATTCCAAAGCACTACATATATTTCTTTATAAAACCAGAAACTTAAAAATGGTCATACATATCTCATTGGTTTGTATGAAATTTAATATAATTATATAATAAGAATAGCAACTGCATCAAGAATAAATAAATTTGAAAATACACACAAATAACTCTTGGTAAGCATACAATTCAGTTAGTGGAATCAGAAGTTGGTAAAAGAGAAAAGGAGTAACCTACCAAGGGTAATCATTCATCCTGAAATAGACATAAAGTTACTTATTTTATAAAGAAGATAAAAAGATTTAGTTAATCTGTCATATTCTTCACATGGAAATGAGAAGTTTTGCTGTATTTACTATGGATATTCTGAATTTCTGTACTGTAATTCTTATTTATATGAAATATGTCTCTGTAAAATATTTTACATTTTCATAGTTATTTTTTGTTTAATTTTAAAGACAAAGCAATTATTTTGAACATTTTGGATACTTGTAAGCTACAACTGTTCTTTAATTTACCTATGTGTGAGAACTGCTGGTTATAAATACTTAGTTTTGAAAAGGAAAGAGTTTTGATCAAGATTGGAAGTACATACTTGTCTATGATATTAAAACTAATGATACATTTTTTACCCAGCCTTAAAGAGGCTAACACATAATGCTTTCTTGAATAAACCCCAATTCATCATGAAGTATTATTTTTATATGTAGTTGGATTCATTTTTTTCCACATTTACAAGAAATTTTATAATTTCCTTTCATGTGATGACCTTTTGGTTTTGCAATTAAGATAATGCATACTTCACTATTTTCTGAAAGACAATAAAGTATTAGCATTATCTTTGTTTGATTAAAATTATTTAAGACATATTAGTCTAGAGTTTTTGTTGTAGAAAGGCTTTTAATATTAAATATAACTTCATTATTTGAAATGGAAGATTTTTTTTTTTTTGGCAGAGTCAGATTAAGTAATTCATGTTTTTCTAAAAAAGTTTTTTTCAGGCGCCTGGGTGACTCAGTGGGTTAAAGCTTCTGCCTTCGGCTCAGGTCATGATTCCAGGGTCCTGGGATGGAGCCCTGCGTCTTCTCTCTGCTGGGCAGGGAGCCTGCTTCCTCCTCTCTCTCTGCCTGCCTCTCTGCCTATTTGTGATCTCTGTCAAATAAATAAATAAAATCTATAAAATTTTTTTTCCATTTCAGTTGTCAAATCTATTGGCATAAAATACTTCATAATTTTCCATTTTTATTATTTTTGGAAAGTCCAAAAATGATGTCCTTTATGTCATTTCTGATTTAGGCAATTTGTTGCCTCATTTTTTTCTCTTCGTAAGTCTGGGAAGAGATATATTGTGTGTGTGTGTGTGTGTGTGTGTGTGTGTGTGTATATATATATATATTTCTTTTTTTATTTTCCTGAAGAACCAGATTTTGGTTTCAAATTTTTTTCTATTGATATTTTCTATTTTATTTGTTTTCCTATATTTGCATTTTCCTTCTTTTTTTTTTTCCTTAACATGTTCTTTTTTATTTTAAAATATTATGTTGGAAACTTACTGAGAATTTTGTTTCCAATATAGGCATTTCAAACCATTAATTTACCTCTATACATGGATTTGGCTGTTTGTTATAAATTTTGATTTATTCAGTTCAAAATATGCTTTAAACAATTATACAGTACATAAATAAATTAAAGGGGCAAAAAATTGTATTTTTCCATTAATATGAATACTTCATTTCTGATGACTTCCAGTCTTTTATGAGGATATCTTTCCCCTGTCATTACATTTAGTGTGAAGAATTACCTTATTTATAGTGCAAGCCTGCTGTTGACTGATTCCCTTATTTAGTTTTATCAAATTTATTTAATTTTTGAATGACACATTTTCTAGATATAGAACTCTGGGTTAACAGTTTTTCTTATTTGTTTCTATTTTCTTAAGTTGTTTCACTCCCTTCCATCACTATGGGTTCTCACAATAAGACAGCCATTAATTGAATCATTGTTACCCTGGATATGTTATTTTTCTCTTGTTTCTTTCAAGCTTCATTATATATTTTGGCTTTCAACAGTTTGAACATGATATATCTCAGCATAAAACAAATATTTATATTTATTCTGTTTGGTGTTCATTTTGTGTCTGAAAATTTCTTTTAACAAATTTGGAAAATATGACCATTAGTTTCCTGAATTTTTTTTCATTTCTTATTCTCTTCCCTCTGTTATTCCAAGTACAAATATACCTGATTGAGATCATCTGATATTCTGTCCATACTTTTTAATTATTTGTTCTCTATATTTCTCATCATGCACTATGTCCATTGATATATGTTCAGTTTATATTTTGTTATGTCCATTTCACGAAGTCCATCTAGGGCATATATTTTTCAGAAATTGCAATTTCCAGTTCTAGGATTTCCATTTGATTATTTTTTGTTGTTCTTATCCTTTGTTGAGAGTCTGTTTTCTACTGAGATTTCATGTATTAAAAATGTAAGTTTAATTAATTTAATGTGGTTATAATAGCCACTTGAAAGTATTTGTCTCTTACCTAATAGCTACTTCTTCTCAGGGCCAGTTTTGTTTGCTTTTCTTCGCATATCAGTATATGTTTTGTATTATGGATTTTCATAATTAAATTTCATCCCAGACATTATTAATGACTATTATTTTCTCTTCTTGCTATAGAAATAATTAGTAGGAGTAGGAGTAGTAGTATTTCGTGAGTATTTTTTATTTTAACATGTATTTTGTTGACTAGGTTTGAACTATATACTCTTTTCTTATATTCCATCTCCTCTATCATTTGTAACTTTTTTGTCTTTGGTTGGGCTGTTTGGGTCTTTTAAAAAATGTAGGACTCAGCATCTAGACAGAGATGTGAGTGGACAGAGCATGGGGATCTTTATTCTATTCTGTTTTGTTTTGTTTTTGTCTTAAAGTATTTTCCCCATTCTCTTCAGTATCATGCTTTCTACTTTTTCTCCTCATTCCTCAACCCACAAAAATTATGAGATTTTTATTTGTGCCCTCATTTGAAGCTATATAAAATGTGTGTACTGTCCGTGGCCATAAGCTAAAAACCAAGGAGATGGGAAATATGCATAGTTTCATGCTTTCTTGCCTTCAAATCTGTCTGCTTTTTTGGTGTGTGTTAATGTTAGTCACCATACAGTATATCATTAGTTTTTGACGTAGTGTTTCATAATTCATTGTTTGCGTTTAACACCCAGTGATCCTTGCAATCTGTGCCCTCCTTAATACCCATCACCAGGCTCACCCATCCTCCAACCCTCCCCCCCCTTCTAAAACTCTCTGTTTCCTGGAGTCCATAGTCTTTCATCTCTCATCTCCTTTATATTTGCAAATATCTTTGGCAAATATCTGTATTTACAAATATCTTCTCCCATTCTGTAGGTTGCCTCTTTGTTTTGTTGACTGTTTCCTTTGGTGTGCAGAAACTTTTGATCTCCATCAAGTCCCAAAAGTTCGTTTTCGCTTTTATTTCTCTTGCCTTTACTGATGTGTCTTGAAAGAAGTTGCTGTGGCTGATGTCAAAGAGCTTACTGTCTATGTTCTCCTCTAGGATTTTGATAGATTCCTATCTCACATTGCGGTCTTTCATCCATTTTGAGTTTATTTTTATGTATAGTGTAAGAGAATGGTCTAGTTTCATTCTTCCATATATAGCTATCCAATTTTCCCAGCACCACTTATTAAAGCGACTGTCTTTCTTCCATTGGTTCTCCCCACCCTTGTCAAAGATTAGTTGACCATATAGTTGAGAGTCCATATCTGAGCTCTCTATTCTGTTCATTGTTCTATGTGACTGTTTTTGTGCCTGTACCATGCTGTCTCGGTGAACACAGCTTTATAATACAGCTTGAATTTGGGCAACATGATGCCTCCAGCTTTTTTTTTTTTTTTTTTCAACATTTCCTTGGTGATTCAGGGTCTTTTCTGGTTCCATACAATTTTTAGGATTACTTGTTCCAGGATTTTGAAAAATGTTATTGGTTATTTTGATTGGGATGGCATTAAAAGTATAAAGGGCTCTGGGCAGCAGAGTCATTTTAACGAGGTTTATTCTTCTGATGCATGAGCGTGGACTGTGTTTCTGTTTTTTTGTCCTCTTCAATTTCTTTTATGAGTGTTTTATATCTCCCAGAGTACAGATCCTGCTTTCGTTTACTCTTCGGGAACTTCATACGGTCGCTTTTTGTATTATGACCTTGGAATTATGGTTGTTCTCTGCAGGGGGAGAGGTCTTTAGTAGAGTCTTAGTTGGTCATACTGAAGAACAGAACCAGTCTCATGTGTTATTTTTTGCATGTTCTGACTCCATTCTGAAGTCTATTAGTTAGAACTAAGTAATTAAAATCTAGTACATGCAAGGTTTAAATTTGTTTAAAATTAGCTAATAATGCATTCACACAGTAGAAAATATAAAATGCTGTAAGTAAGAAGAAGAAATAATCGTCATTAATCATTCTAACATGTGAAGATAACTACTTTTGAGATTTTGGTATATAATTCTCCATTCTTGTTTTCCTTACCAGTTGTACCTTATATTTTCTATTTATTGTGATATAATTTTACTTAAATGAATGAATTATTTCCTTTTAAATCTAAATTATAACAATATCAAATTATGTTGAAATATCAATGCTATTTCAACTGAAATACATATATGCATACATATGTTTTATAAGATATGCAGAAGTGCCAAATTTTCATCTTTGACGTTAAATGCTTAAACTGATTAGCATGAAATTTGTTGTGCTAAATAGCCTGAGAAGAGGAGAGCATGAAATTGACTTGACATGTTAATATCATATTTTACAGTGAGTCACAGTATAATTAAATAGGAATTTTATGTAACTACACATGGTGCCTTTGCCTTCAGAAAATACTCTTACTTTGAACAATTCTGTGGGAATATCATTGGTCCCATAAGGATATATGCTTATTTAAAACTTGCTAAATTTCTGAGATTTACATATGTTCAAATTTAGAGAAGATCCTTCTTCTTCAAGTATTCAGAGTGTGAATTTAAGACAAATTACTAACAAAACAAGAAGACATTTAATATTTGAAATCTCCAAATGGTACCTGTGTTTTTAACTGAAGCTGGTAAATATTTTGTGTCTGGTCCAGGAAACTTACATGTGCCAGAATAAATGGTAAATTCATATTAAAAGTCAATTTCCAAACAAAAACAACCAGCCGCTAACACAAAGAAGAGTATAATGAAGTTTGTACAATGAGGGAATTATTTAGTTTCTTAGAAATATCTAAGCTTTACTTCCACTGCAGTTAAATTTTAATCAGTATTTTTTCAATGTTTTCAAAACAGGTTAATACCTCACTTATATAAGACTATATTATAAACATTTTTTAACATAAGAATTGGATAACTTTTTTTAGTTATAATGTGGATCCTCATAAAAAGGGTTATATATATGACAACAATTCCTCTGCTCATTATTAGAAGCATGCAAATAATGTTGACAGCTGGGTTTAATGCCTTTTTATTTGATTTTAATGGG
Source organism: Mustela nigripes (assembly GCF_022355385.1). Lineage (NCBI taxonomy): Eukaryota > Metazoa > Chordata > Mammalia > Carnivora > Mustelidae > Mustela > Mustela nigripes. Next base: position 183,793,536 of record NC_081558.1, read on the forward strand.
TTTATCCCTAAGAACAAAGTGATGATCAAAAAAAGTTATAATTTTGTCAAGGTCACAAATTGATTTGCACATGGTTATGATGCAAGCCATAAATTCAATCCCAACTTTTTTTTCTTCTTTTTATAAACCCTTAAAGATGTTTACCTGTAATTGTGTCCAGTAAAATTACATCTTCTTCAAAATTCCTGTATGTTTTGGCTGATTTCTTCATTTAAACACCATGTTAGAGTAACATATTTTAAATGGAATATTGTCAGAGAGAAATTTCAACAGTTGACCATAAAATAAGTATAAACAAATAGTAGCTGCGTATTTTTTTCTTCACAAAACCAGTTAATGACTAGTGCATTATACAGTACAGTATAATGATTAGAGCATGATCTCTGGATTTAAGACTTGGCTCTACAAATTACAGGCAGTTTTACATCAGGCAAGTTTCTCTGTACCCAAATCCCTTATCTATAAAGTAGGTATAATGGCGTCATACACAGTTCAAAGTGTTATGGAGGTTAAGCCAAATTAATATTTTGAAAGTATCTAAAATGTTAAATGGTGTTATTCTGGTTATGAAGTACAACATTCTAAGTCAGGTATGAAAATAGCATTAGCTGTCTTGTTTGCTCCTCTAACTCTTGTGTTTGGCCAGAGTATTTACAAAATCTCTAATAAGCAAATTACAATCTACAGTAATTTAATACATTACTTAAAGGACACAACACAGGGTAAATATTTGATGATTCTATTCTGTTTTTATATCCAAAAGTCTCTGTTCCAGAGTGTGTGCCTGTGCTTATAAATAGCATACTTAAATTTGACAGATGAAATAGTTTCAGTTGATTGTGAATAATGTCAGTCAGAATATTGAAAACTTTGCACCAAAGATATGTGAGAAAAAAGGGGATTAACATTCAACACTATCAGAACTTTGTGTGGATTTGTTTGTGGGTGTGGAAAACTAGTCAATACTTCTATATGCATTCAAGAACTCTGGCATTATAGTGGCTGCATACGAGGATAGCAATGTCTGAGAACAGGTGGACTTAAAGCTTGGAGGCTATATCTGGCTAGTAATAAATGGATTTCACCCAAAACAAAAACAAATCAACCAAAGAGTTTGTCAATGGCACAATACCAAGACACATGAAATTATGTGAAAAATACACAAGAGTCTGGTTTAAACTACTAAATTCAAGAAAATATTTTGTGACTATTTATATTCTTCAAAACTGTGTCCAGGTAGTCAAAAATAGTTATTCAGCATTTTTAAGACCTGTAGAAATACAACAGTTGATTTAAAACATATGCATGGAAAATGTCATACTGAGAAAACCCTAGGAATACACTTTTAATTTCTCAATTTAAGAAACCCACTATTAAATTTTATTCATAAAAAGGAGTTCAAATATATAGTATAAACCTGACTTTGGACATTAAAGATACTTGTCCCTCAATCACAACAAGGAACTATAGCTTTGATGGAAGGTCTTTTTAATTCACAAAATAGTTCTGCTGGTTTGAATTTTTTCATCCATTTGAAAGACTGGTTGAAATTCTACATTAAAGGTTTTAAAGATATGAATATCAATGCAAAATAGGCTTTTAAAGTTATTATTATTACATTTGATATTTGAGAATCTTTAACTTATTGATTTATATATTTTTTCAAAGTAAATACTAAAATAGGTAACTTCTCTTTCTATAAATGAGAAATTTTGGGAATCTACATTTTAGGAGTCAATTAATTAAAATTGTCCAATTATTGTTTTAGGCAACTTCTGTATATGATGCACTGTTGTTAACAGTATGAAGAAATTGATCTCAATTCTCTTCTTTGGAGCTTGCCATACATAACCCTTAGGGAGTTTCCTAATGTGAACATATGTGCATGCGCACACTCTCTTTCTCTCTCTCTCTCTCTATACATATATATATACATACACACATATATTTAAATATTTTATTTATTTATTTGACTGAGAAAGAATGAACACAAGCAGGTTGAGTGGGAGAGGGAGAAGCAGGCTTCCCACTGAGCCGGAAGCCCAATGTGGGGCTCAGTCCTAGGACCCTGGGATCATTACCTGAGCCGAAGGCAGATGCTTAATGACTGAGCCACCCAGGAGTCCTTCTCTATATATTTTTGAAAATTCTAAATTCATTTTAAAATGTGAATCATGTCATCAGGGAGCCTGCTTCCCCCTCTCTCTCTGACTGCCTCTCTACGTACTTGTGATCTCTCTCTCTGTCAAATAAATAAACAAAATCTTTAAAAGAAAAGAACATTAAAAATGTGAATCATGTTTTTTTTTCTGAATTGAGGTTCTTTCAACTATATATTATATTCTAATAATATTGTAGACATGTAAAAACTCTATCTGCTTACAAAGGTGCTAAATTCATCATAGATAATTAATTCTGGCAGTCCTAGGGAAATAATTTGAATGAATGTAACTGACCACTGGCCTCTCTCAAACCAGAATAAAAATGATTATAGCTAGAAGCATCTCCAAAATAAGAACTTAATACAGTGAAATAATAGAAAAAAACAATGAAGAATAAGGAATAAAGAGTGCAATGAGAAACCCCTTGGATTATCCATCACTCACTTATATATTTATTCAACAAATATTTATGCAGATCTAGTTTTCTGCCAAAACTTTGCTAAGCACTTTTCACTTTATGAAAAGTACAGCCTAACAGGGAAGAAATTGAGGAATGGCAAAAACATGTGACAAAGTAAAATTAACTGCAGAATAACATAGAACATATACGCTGTTGGTTAATCTATGAAATACAACTTTTAATTGGGAGAAAAATGAAATCAGACATTGGTGGTTTGACAGGAACAACAACAAAAACAGTAATAAGTATTTAGAACATTAAATGTCAAAAGAGAGAATATTCTTGCAATGATCTAAATGAGTTTATCTCCATCCTTTAGTATATTCTTACATGTACCTAATCTTTGAAGTCAAACTTCTTTACCACAGAGAATCTGTACTCTTTTACCCAATGATTTATAAGATGCAGTTTCTGTCAATTTACTGTTTGTTGAGCAACCTGGTTTTGTGAGGTACCATTTCTTTTTTTTTTTAATTTTTTATTTCTTTTTAGCACAACAGTATTCATTGTTTTTGTACCACACCCAGTGCTCCATGCAATTACTTCATAATTTCTGTTTCTGGTAATATAGTTTGTCTATAAACAAAACCACATGATTCATAATTTGACCCCAAACTATGTCAAATGTGTACATCTAAGTTTAGATAATATAAGCTCAAGCTTATATTGGGAAAAGCATGATTTAGCCACATACCTTATTTAATATAAAAAGATTATATGGATATCATCAAGTGTATGGAATACTATAATGTCATTAATGTATGAATTATTGAGTTCATTATAAACCTAGTTGAATTTGCAGTCATTTACCTTAACATGTTTAGGTTAATAATAATCTTAAAGAATAAGGTGAAAATTCACAAAATCACTCATAAAACTTTAAAAGAAGCCATGTTTTCTAACAAGCTAATTTTTTCCCCTTAAATGTGCTTGGAAATTAATACACTAAAATATAGGTTTCATCCAAGGAAGCTTCCCCAAATTTGATTTACATTAGCCCAAGTTTCAGTGGTAATTATTAGAGATGGGTCATTTAACTGGCTATAATTAGAATACCAATGAGCCAGTTCTCTTAGAAAATTTCCCCGTTGTAGATAGACACCTTTTCAGTTTGAATATTTTAGCAATAAAAAGCTGTTCTCCATATAAGATATATTTTTTTCCATCTTGAAAAAAGGAAAATGTGTATGCAGGCCATCATTAATAGCCCCAAAGGAATACTGCCCACAGTATTTTAATAAATTTATTCAGCCATTTCATAGAACTGATACCCTGAGCTTACATGGTTGATGGACCAAACTTTTCTGAGCAAAGTACAGAATTTTATTTTAAGAAACAAGAAGGAGGCAGGTTTTTAGACATTTTGTCACTTTTCACTGGGGCTAGAGTCCAGGGTAAATGCTCTGATGTGATGGAGTGGCATTTCTTGTAGGATTGCTGGAAAAAAAAAAAAGAAGTTTGGCAAACAATAAATAAATGTCTAGCTTGGTAATCAGATTCCAAAAATAAAACTTGAGTCATAGCTCAATTAATGTATTTTTTTCTAAAACATTTAAATACTATAGAGATATATGGTGACTTTGGAGAAATGACTTGTTAAAAGAACAATGTATATACAACTGCCAGAATGACTTCTTACAGTAACAGTTTTCAAGATTATTTTGTACATAGTCTATCTCTCCTACTTTTTTTTTTCTCTTTGTTCCTCTCTTCCTTTCAGGCTAGTGTGTGTGTGTGTGTGTGTGTGTGTGTGTGTGTGTGTGTGTGTGTTTCTCTACTGCTTCAGTCATAAATATAGTAAAGCGAGGGCATATGGAAAATGGTTAGATTTCATTCATTCTAGAGTTGTTCTCCAATTCAGTTTATCTAGACTGGACGAAATAGCTTGGTTCTTGCCTTGTACAAATCTAGGTTTCAGCCTTCCATTTGCTTCTGTGACCCCCTCATACCATCAACATCTTCAATAGATTTCCCTTTTGTGTTAGAGTCACACTCTTTCTTTTCAACAAGCAGTCCAAGTGACATGAAAGTCACCAATTGACTATATTGTTTAAATAATATATAAAATGAATACATATGTCCATATCTAGGGCATGAGTAGAAATAAATCTTTTCTTAAGAAGTAATTTGCAGGAGTAAATAACATCCTTAAAAGGACACCATTACTCCCTGTCTATGACCCAGGTTCTTGTCTGTACCTTTTCTGAGTAATCAGAAAAGGTGTCTGCAGGGATTCTCTTCTTCTTCTCAGTTTGAAAGTCTTACTTTATCTAAGTCAAATCCCTTTGGTAAATGCCAGACATATGCCCTCATTTTGTCTCCAGTAGAAGCAAAATTCCTAAAACATACTTTTTGAAGAACAGCTGTATATTGTAGTGGTTAAGAGTACCTGTATTTGGAGTCAGTACCCTACCTCTATCTTGAGTTCTCTTTGTGACTTTGTGCAGTCTGTTTTATCCATTGGTGTCTCCATTTCTCACATATAATGCAAGTATATTAAAGGCACATACTACATCCAGGAATGCCTGTCATGATCAATCGGAATACTCAAGATAAAATTATCAGTACATTCCCTGGATTAGTATGTACTCAAAAAGAGTTGGCTATTAACAAATTGTATTTATATAGCCTGTAAATAAAACAAATGAACCGGTATATTTTTTATTATCCTAAAAAATCATATTCCTTGAAAAGACAACCTAGGGAAAAATGCATTATTCTTTCAACAGCACAAATATTTACTAGGTGTCTACTGTGCAATGCACACTTTTAGAACTAATGATATTTCATATAGGAAGACTAGATCATGAGTGAAAATATCTAACAGGGATTTACTTGCTGTATGATTTTTAAGATGCTTTTAGCATCTACTAGAACATACTGATTTTCAATTCTCAAACAGGATTTGAAGAGATAGTAACTGAACAAGCACAGCATAAATTCCTAACCCAATATTCTCTTCTAAGCCAAAGGACATTATACATTTTAGCCACTCTAACAGTGCAAAGCCTTTTTGAATACAAAAGCCCCTAGTGCAGGAAATGATTGATGATGATACTTCTGATGTTGTAAAGTTGTAATCTGTCTCTTGTTCAAATGGGATGCCAAGGCAACTAATAAATTCCCCAACACTGGAGAGAAAGGCCTGAGGCATGTAGAGGGTCAGTTGGAAAAGAATAGATTCCTTTTCTGAGCTTGCTAGAGTACAGCTCCAAAATCCCTTATCCACAGAAGTGTTTTTCTTATGTTTGTTGCAATTTTATTTGGCAGCAAAACTTGATATGAATGATGAGATGATAAATAATAATGTTTAGTCTATGTTCCTTGTGGTGAATATCATATTAATGTTTTTGACTAGAATGTGGTGCAATAGACCCCACAGAGAGTGTTACACATTACACAGTCAATGGATTGCTTTACCTTTAAAAAAATGAAAAAACGTTAAATTCTGAATTGTGACTCAACTTCCTAGATATATAGTTGTGGACTTGTTTTGAGAAACTGGAAAAGTTGTTTTCCTCTCCAAATTTTATTTCCCTCATTTTTGTCAGTTGCTACATGTATGTGTGTGTTTTAAATATACTTTATATTCAAAGTATATATAGATATATGGATATATGAGATGCATAGTTTAATGTAGGAGTGGAAAAAACATACAGATAATTTTATAATTCATGGAATGCAGTTTAAACTGCTTTTCAGAAAATTCATACCATTTTTAATTTATTCTATTTTGGTTATTATAAATGTGATTAATTCATCTTTCAATTGAATTCTAAGATTTCCAGTAGATACCTTTTATAACATAATAATTCACATTTTGTCTTTTGTGATTAATTCACTCATATAATTTGCCCTTTAAAAAGTTTTGAGTCTCATTAACTCATTAAAGCTATATTGTAAGTCAACAGCCATTTCTCATTCTTATTATTTTATAGTTATGTTATCTCAATATTTGCATTATAATTTTATAATACTTTTGAATACAGGTAACCACTATAAATATTTAGATTAAATAGAAATTTTTTGTTATTTTTTCCTAAAGTTTACATTTTTGGTGTTTCTACAAAAATTTCAGTTTCACAGTCACCAGTAGATTTTCTCTTATATAAAATTGTAAACTTTACCTATTTTAACTATATTGACACTCACTGTTGTGGAAAACATAAAGTGACAGAATCATATTTTCCCCCAAATAATTGTTTTCCCAGGAGTCTTAATTTAGTCCTCATTTGAGTTATTTTATTAAATCACTATATTTATTAAATTAAGAGAGGCAATGCTATAAGAGCCAGTTTTGATCAAAAGACAGTGACTGAATATGCAATATGGTGAAGGCAATTGGAGTTCATTTTTAGACCTCATGGCAAAGAGTGACAGAAGGGACGATCCAAATCTCCTGTTCATGAAGGGTAGGGAAGTCCTGGCACAGTTACCTGTATTTAAGCCTATGTCTTGCAATACTGAGTGTTAACTTTATATTGTATTTTAATATCTAGTATTAAAATTATCACACTATTTTTCCCAACATGTACTTTAAGTTCTCACATTTCATGCTTTCAAAAGAACCCTGGACTAATATGTATTATAATACATTATACATAATGTATATTAGATAATTTGATTGAAATGTCTTTAAATCTCAAACTGAGGGTTGCCGGGGGGAGGGGGTTTGGGAGAAGGGGGTGGGATTATGGACATTGGGGAGGGTATGTGATTTGGTGAGTGCTGTGAAGTGTGTAAACCTGGTGATTCACAGACCTGTACCCCTGGGGATAAAAATATATGTTTATAAAAAAATAAAAAATTTAAAAGTTAAAAAAAAAATAAAAAATAAAATGAAGGTAAAATAAAGTCTTTTTCAGGCATAAAAAAAAAAAAAATCTGTTGCCTAATTTACGGAAAACTGACATTTCTTCAAGATTCAATATACAAATATTCATGTCATTTTGTTTCTCAGGAAATGTTAATAAGCATTATATGGTTGTTTTAATTTCATATATCATTCTCATAATGAATAAGATATTTTATTATCTTTTTAAACATTTAATGAAGAGAAATTACAATTTTTTCCTGCTGGTATATATAGGAAAACCACAAGATCTTTTGGTCATTTTATGTCTGGTGAATTTACTGAATGTTTTATATTCCAGTTGAATATATTTGGTTTACAAGGTAAATAACAGTATTTTCTGTGAAATGCCATTTTGCCACTTTCTGTCCAGTAGTTCTTTATTCTGCTTCATATTCCTACAGACTTGTGGCAAAAATGTCTCTAATCACTTCCATTAAAATAATAAGTATGGATATGTTTATTGCCCTCCTGATTTACACCAAGAAAACAGCAGTTATTTATGGCAAACCTTACTAAGTTTAAGGACAGTTTCATCCTACTAAAAGTTTCAGTAGAAAAACTTTAGTAGACTGTATCAAAGATGTTAAGGGTTATTTATTATGATGCTATCTTTCTTTATCCCTTAGTTTACCTAGTAATTTTATATCTATTTATTACTGTTTACACATACAAACACACAGTAGTCAAGGTAAATACATATATGCCTTTATGACAACTGCATCTACCTCTCATGCCTTGCCAAACTAGAAACAGTTTTGTGTTCCATCTCTCCTCATAAGTGTTGAACATTCTTTAGAATTCAGTTCTTTTATTTGCATGGTTGCATTAACTCTTTAATGGGTTCAAGTAAGTTATGAGTTTTTAGATTATGTAGACTTTTCTCATTGTTAAAATGAATGCAATATCAGTATTTTTGTATCTGAAGCAGAAGCAAAACTCTGCACATTGGTGATGCAGTAATTTTTCATTATAATTTACTGCAAAATTTCCTCTAGTTTTCACCTGGATTCTTTTTTAACCATGGTCAACCTACTTAGGAAATAATTGCTTAAACCAAAATATATGGGAATTTTCAAACCATATTTGTTTTTTGTTGTTGTTTCAGGCTTAATTCTACAATGCATTTTAATGCTTTATATTTATTGAGACGAGCTTTTTGTATCAGTATATGGATAAGTTTTGTTATTTTGTGTCTGCTTAATCATTCTTCATGTGTGTGCATACATACATACATAAACATACAATTACATGCACAGAAGAGAAGAGATATTTAGAGAGCTCATCATAATCCACCTTATCAGGTAAAATTGTATATGTGCAAGACTACTGTTATTTACAAGGTTTTTGCTTTCTAGACAATTCTAGATGCCATGTCATTTAATGAATTAACCTTCTAAATTGCTTTTTAAAATATGTGAGTACCCTTGCACATATTTAATCACATATATGTGAGTAGTAATGCTGTAATTATGATTTGTAAGAGCTTTGACAAAAGTTAAAAAAAAATAACAACTTCAGTTTCTACTTAAAACACGTAAATTTTTTTGTGTTTATCAGATTTTACTTTAATACACTGCTACAAAATTTCCTATAGAAAATAGGTCAAATTTCTGCTTATAAATCTGTATTTACTTCCCTTGTATTTTTTTTTTTACTCAAAATATTTTAACTTTATTTTCTTTATTTTTTATTTTTTTCAGCATAACTATTCATTATTTTTGCACCACACCCAGTGCTCATTGCAATCCGTGCCCTCTATAATACCCACTGCCTGGTACCCTGACCTCCCACCCTCTGCCCCTTCAAAACTCTCAGATTGTTTTTCAGAGTCCATAGTCTCTCATGGTTCACCTCCCCTTCCAATTTCCCCCAACTCCCTTCTCCTCTCTAACTCCCCATATCCTCCATGCTATTTGTTATGCTCCACAAATAAGTGAGACCATATGATAATTGACTCTCTCTGCTTGACTTATTTCACTCAGCATAATCTCTTCCAGTCCTGTCCATGTTGCTACAAAAGTTGGGTATTCGTCCTTTCTGATGGAGGCATAATACTCCATAGTGTATATGGACCACATCTTCCATATCCATTCGTCCTTTGAAGTCGTCCACAGTTTGGCGACCATGGCCATTGCTGCTATAAACATTGGGGTACAGATGGCCCTTCTTTTCACTACATCTGTGTCTTTGGGGTAAATACCCAGTAGTGCAATTTCAGGGTCATAGGGAAGTTCTATTTTTAAATTCTTGAGAAATCTCCACACTGTTCTCCAAAGAGGCTGTACTAACTTGCATTCCCACCAACAGTGTAAGAGGGTTCCCCTTTCTCCACATTCCATACAACACATAAATTTAAAATATATAGTATGAACTATTCCTTGAAACGAAACACTCCTTAATTTCCTATCATTCAAGATGAAAAGCAAGAAATCCTTTTCTAAGCTAATTCAAGTTGAGTTCATGTGACATAGAGTTAAAACTCTTCTTAATCAAGTGGCTATACAAAGTGTAAAAACTCCTTTTTAATTAAGGTAACTAAATAATTTACCATGTAAGCGGGGACACTTGTGAGAATAAAAGAAAATATTATTGGAAGTTTATACTTGGAAATAGGCATACACAGAAGCTGTTCAGAAGCCGTTCAGCCGTTGAGAAGCCGAAATTGGAATGTCTCTCCATTCTACTTGTAATCTACTTACAGCTCTAAGAGTGGTAAGGACATATTTTGCCACCAGTTTTAATATCACTGTATGTACTAAAGGAACACAAGTATGTACAAGTGAAAATTGCATAATTTAATAAATCTTGGGGCACTTGGGTGGCTCAGTGAGTTAAGCCTCTGCCTTCAGCTCAGGTCATGATCTCAGGGTCCTGGGATCGAGCCCTGCATTGGGCTCTCTGCTCAGCAGGGAGCCTGTTTCCCCCTCTCTCTCTGCCTGCCTTTCTACCTACTTGTGATCTCTCTCTCTGTCAAATAAATAAATAAAATCTTTTAAAAAAATCTTAAATATACTTAAAATAATAAAAGTAAGACATGTATCTTTTCTGCTTCCCATTTCCTCTTCCTCCACTTTTAATATTCCCATTTTTCTAGCAGGCTCCCTTAATTATGAGATTCAAGACCAAGACTTTCTCGTCACACTATTGTTTAAGTAAATCTTCCCTCTGTATGAAGGTAGGATACAATACACTTAATATCTGTTCCAACTCTGAGAATCTTATTAAAAATCTTATTGAGGAGGTTAATAGTTACTCTGAAATTATACAAATGGAAATTGAACAAAAGAATCAATAATATACTCATTAATTGTATGCATAATCAAGTTGAATATGACAAATGACTGTAAACTAAATATGACATAATGACTGAATAATTGAAAATTTACTCCATGCTAGGTGCTGTTTTAAGCACTTTATATGAAGTTTTTTAGACTCAGGATCACCATATTTTAAAACTCCAGGAAACAGAGACACATGTAAATGGTACTTTTAGGACTGTGCAATTCTGTAGTATTATTTAAGCTTCCTAAAAGCCCTATAGGTTGACACTTCTTTTATTCTTATATTATGAATTAGTACAATGAAAAAAAAATTGAACTTGAAAAAATTGAACTTATTCCAAATATTTCACCTAGTAAGTAGGGGAGCTGGTTTTAAAACTTATTATTATAATCACATTCATTCATGAAACAATTATTTATTGAGCACACTTTTGGTCAAGGCACTGTACTAAGCACTGAGAATATGATTGGGATTGGCTATTAGAATGGGACTCTATCTGTATCACATTTGGATATAGAAACACACAGACATCTTATTTACATAATCACACACCTATCTTTATATATCCTTAGATAGATGAAAGATAAATAGTTTATATTTATATGCTAATATATATAACGGAAATTGTGATATATGTTGGGTGCCAGGGGAAAAATGACAAAAAAGAAGAAAATTATCCAATAAGCATAAGAGTGGTGGGGAGGTTTATATTCTTTGTTGTATGAAAATTGAGAAGGACCTATACACCATTAAATACTAAATTTAAATATTAAATACACATTAAATGTACTTATGTATATTTGAAGATGGGAGGGAAAATGGGACAGGGAAGACAGTAGCAGAATTGTCTGTGAAGTACAGTGTGACGTGAAGATGAAGCTGAAAATATATGCAAAGACTAAATTCAAATCAAAAGTAGTCAAAATTACTGTTTGTTGTTGTTACTAAAAATTTCCCATTAAGAACAGCCTGCCTTTCTAGTTACTGCTTCATCAGTTATTAAAAAACCAATGAATAAATGGCCAGTGTGATGCTAAACCTGAGTAAATCCATTTAGATGGAACTGGAGGCTGTTAGAATTTTTATTGCTCATCTTAACTCTACAACACATTCAGAGTTCAGCAATTAGGAATACTGGATTTTTTTTTTGTCTTATTGCAAGGAAGCATTTTTATTGTTCCAGCAAACATTTTTATTATTGATATATAAAAGGGATTTTCTTGAGTATATTTAATAGTCATGTAAATATACATTCTATACAGAGTTCTCAATTATAATTTAAAATATTTGACATTAAGAATTTTGTATAAGGTATAGAATGGAAACATACATGAGAACTCTCTTAGTTCTTTTCTCTCTTTTTTTAATCTACTTTATGTCTGCTTTAATGTTAAATATTAGATTAAAAAGTTACATCTTGAAAATCCCACTGTAATTGAAGGGAGTTGAAAATAATGCCCATAAACATGTTTGACTTTAGTTTGTGTTTAGGGATATGATAATGGCTTTAACACAATTTAAAGTGGGATTCCAAGATCATTAGTTTGGTTAGAAGGAATATCATGCAAATTATTATTTGTCAAAAATAATATATTATGCTAAGAAAACTTGTTTCTCAAACCTGTAATTTGAACAAATCAATTAGTTCTAAGTAATGAATAGTTCGAAAGAACTGCTTAATATCTTGTGTGTTGCCATAGCCATAATTTTTTCTAGCTTATATGGCATTTTTATATACAAAAATGAGAAAACAAGGCTTTTCTATTTCTTTATAACATTTGCAAGACTGCGATATTAGTGTTGAGGTAGAGTAATATGAGAACTCTGGTAAAAGAAATTATCCTTTTCTTCTTGAAAAAAATCTTTACATAATCAGAATTTATTTCAGATCCAAAGGTAATAAATTGTCTGAAACAATGTTTCATTATCATTGGTATTTGAAAATCTTCCTATAAAATCCACAAAGGTTTTCCTCAGCTTCTTAAGCATGTATTATTAACCTTTGTATGATTCAGTGCCTGAAAGCTTGTTAGCCACAATATACACTAACTGCAATTTCTTTTTAAATACATTCAATGACTCAGCTCATTTTTCTTTTCTAATACAAATTAGAAACAGATTATTGGCAATTTCCAGTTATTGCACTTTGTCAAATCCTTCATTGACTATAATTTGTTAGATTTTCACTCTAAATGCAGATATAGTAGGCTTGGAGAAAATATACCAATGGTTATTTTCCTGAAAGATTATGGAAAAAGTGTATTTTGTGGAAATGTAATGTTTTGATAGACTAAATTATTGTATAGAAATATTACTGTAGGTAAATTATTAAATATCAGTATAGAAAAAATACTAGATTTACGATGTTTAACTTAAACTGTTTAATAGTTTTCAATGTCAGCAATAATTTGTTCAATATATTTCAATATATTTATTTCAGAGAGATAAATACCTCAAAGCTTCCAAAAATAGTTTTATCTTTGCTATCTGGAATGCATGCTGTTTTTCTATTCCCACCTGTTTCAGTTTGTTAAATGATACTTATGACAAGTTAATTTCATTATGAGTACCTGTAACAGTTATATCTAGTGCCAAGAATGTACTAGGACCTTGATAAACCTATGTGGAATTGAATTGAATCATGGATGTTCTAACTTTGTTTTTATTTTCCAGAGCAGAAATATTTATAGTATTCTCCTCCCAACCTCTAATTTATTTGTTTATTAGTCCTAGATATATTTATTGAATATTATCTAGAGAGAAATTAGATAGAAATTCCGAGATTTGTGAAAGCATGTAATATTTCTCAGAATAAGTAAATAACTTTAAAAGAGGAGAACATATATGAAACATGAAAAGAAATATGACAACAAAAGGAAATACACTTTAAATATTTTCTATGGGTATATGGCCATTGGGGATAATGGTTAAAATACCATTAAATCAAAATTAATTTTCTGGTTTTTTTAAATTTTTTATTTTTTATAAACATATATTTTTATCCCCAAGGGTACAGGTCTGTGAATCACCAGGTTTACACACTTCACAGCACTCACCAAAGCACATACCCTCCCCAATGTCCATAATCCCCCCCCCTTCTTCCAAACCCCCTCCCCCCAGCAACCCTCAGTTTGTTTTGTGAGATTAAGAGTCACTTATGGTTTGTCTCCCTCCCAATCCCATCTTGTTTCATTTATTCTTCTCCTACACACTTAAGCCCCCATGAAAAAAAAATTAATTTTCTGTAATAAAAGTAATTATAGTTGAAAAAAAGCCATGCCACAGTCCTTCAACATTTAACAAGTATTTTCTGATCACCTAAAAAAGTATATATATAATCTCAGTTTTTCAATTCACTTGACTACTTCTACAGACAAGTATTGTTTAACGATTCTATTTGCTCTACTGTTTATTAAGATACTTCTTTTTTTTCCCCTCTTTAACTAAATACTCTTTGTTTAGGTTAATTTAACTCCCTAACTACTGAAAACTGGGGTAATGTTTCTGCAATCTATGAACAACGTTAATATGATGTCTAAAACTTCTATAAATTTGGTTCCTAAATAACCTATGAAGTCAGAATTATTAGAAAATAAAAATATATTTTAAATTGTTTAATTATTTGCCTGATTTATTTTCTACCTCTACACTCAAATTCTGATTTTTTTTTTTTTAATGAAGCTAGTATCCTTTTAGATTACAACATAGTACTGCAATTTCATTAGTGTAAGAGCATAAAAAATTCTTAGGTCATCAACACATTCAGTGAATAATGTAATTGGCTTATTTCTAAAGAGTCATTGGCTCCATGGATGATTTAATCTCAAATCTCAAACTCTCTGTGGAAGTTCCAGGCATATTGAATATCTAATTGGTCTCATGCTAATTTAGCTCATAAATTTCCTTTCCTATTTTCCTTCCTATCTAATTTTGAAATGTTTCCCCCTTGAAAATATGTAAAGGACCTTGAAGAAAACATACGTTTTCTCTATTCCTTCAGGCTCTGTCTTGTTATGATTGATTTTAAAATAACATATACTTAGGTCAATTATGACCCTTAGCTATTCTCTTGGAACAGAGGATGGCATAAATACTAGAAGAGGAGGAATTGATAGAAACCAAAAAACTAATGGTTCAAGAGAACCAGGCATAACCACATGTCTAGAGGAAAAGTATCCAAGAGCATGAAAAGTAAAAACACAAATTAATTTAGGGAACAGAAGTTAAAGGTCCAGGACATGAAAAAGGATGCAAAGATTACAGGAAATAATATTTATTGATTCTCAAAATTGAAAATCTTTGAATAAAAATGAGTTACCTCTAATCTTTTTTCTCCTTCTATATAAGATTTAAACTTCTTTAAGAAACATACCAACAGGCTTTATTATGATAGAACAGAATAACCTAAAAATACCCCAATAGTGATATGTTCTATTCTAATAAAAGAAATTGCTTAAAAGTCTAGAGTTAAAATGAACCTATTCTGCTTGCAGGTTCAAACTATTCATTTTTAATAGGGGAGTTTGCCTAGACCTGATAATATGAAAGCATATAAAGTGCTTTAAGCTTTTAAGTAACCCAAATGTTACAAATTTATATTGTTCATGGCTACAGTTATCAAAATATTTTTCTTTTCAATAGTCTGAAAATTAAAACCCTCTTTCAAATACTCCACCTTGGGGCACCTGGGTGGCTCGTTGGGTTAAGCCTCTGCCTTCGGCTCAGGTCAAGGTCTCAGGGTCTGGGATGGAGCCCCACATCAGGCTCTCTGCTCAGCAGGGAGCCTGCTTCCCCCTCTCTCTTTGCCTGCTTCTCTGCCTACTTTCGATCTCTCTCTCTTTCTCTGTCAAATAAATAAAATTTAAAAAAAATACTCCATCTAAATTGTGAAATAAATTCAAAAAACAATATAAGATGTATTACATGCATACCCAAGGAGGGAAACATTCCCTCTGCCCCTTAGAAATCCAAATATATTTTTTTTTCACTTTTTTTTTTTTAATTTTTTATTTTTCATAAACATATATTTTTATCCCCAGGGGTACAGGTCTGTGAATCACCAGGTTTACACACTTCACAGCACTCACCAAAGCACATACCCTCCCCAATGTCCATAATCCCAGCCCCTTCTCCCAAACCCCCTCCCCCCAGCAACCCTAAGTTTGTTTTGTGAGATTAAGAGTCACTTATGGTTTGTCTCCCTCCCAATCCCATCTTGTTTCATTTATTCTTCTTCTACCCACTTAAGCCTCCATGTTGCATCACCACTTCCTCATAAGAATGAAACATATGATTGGTGTAAAAAATAAACCAAGTATTGATTAATCTGTGATGTGGAACAACTTAAGAAAAGCTCATATGGGGCACAAGATTTTAATAGCTGGAAGATTAAAAATATATTTTTGAGGGAGGGAGGGTGAGGAAAATAAGCTTTCTTCTTTTTTTTTTTTTTTTTTTTTTTAAAGAACTTAGTTTTTTGTTTGGCAGAAAGAGAGATCAGAAGTAGGCAGAGTGGTAGGCAGAGAGAGAGAGAGAGAAGAGGAAGCAGGCTCCCCACTGAGCAGAGATCCCAATGCGGGGCTTGATCCCAGGATACTGGGATCATGACCCAAGCCAAAGGCAGAGGCTTTAACCCACTGAGCCACTCAAGTGCCCCAAGAAGTATTCTTAATTATGAAAACTTAGAATTGCTTAAATTGAAACATACCTAGATATATGCTAGTGAAAACATTTTTAAGATGTCAATTGTATCTAGATAATAGATATATACATTCAAATATACATAGTTAAAATAGAGCATCTCTTACACTACCCACATATGCTCTACTTTTGCAATATCAGAGACCAAAATAACTAAGGTAGAATACCTGGCTACATTATTCACTAAGGACAAAATTCTTAAACCAAACCTATACCTCACTTTCTCAAATTTAAGCAATTCAGGGTTAATAACATCAATATAGGAAAACCCAATCCATATGTGTTTAGTATACATTCTTTGTCATTAAGATGCCCACAACCTAATGAAGGAGAGTTTCAAAGTGCAGGCAGCTACCTCCTAGCACAATAGGGCATGTCATGTCAAACCATTTTATGAAGTGTTCCTCCTGGATAACCTAGCTTTCTACTCTCATTTGTAACCATGATCCTGACAGTTGTGATAACAATGTCATTATTTACCTTTGTATTTTACAGCTATATATGTATACACACACACATACACACACACAGATATATGTATCTAAGACATTATACATATATACATATAGCTATATATATGTATATATATTACTGAATCTAGTTTCATTTATTTTTATCTTACAAGAATGGAGTTACTCTTTTTTATTTTGGTCATTCACTTTCTTTGAATAATTTTTTTGGGTGACATTGATTTACGTAGTTGTATGTGTGCCTCATGCATTTTTTAGTGTTGCATTCTATTGTGAGAATATGCTACGTTATATTTTCCACTGTCATATAGTTGAACTGTTTCTATTTCAAGACTATTGCAAATTTTGTTCTGATGGATATTCTTTAAAGTGTATGGGCATAATTGAAAACAATTGTTCTTTCCCACACACGCATGCGCGCGTGCACACACACACACATACACACACACACACATCAAGGTCTTTCAGAAGTTGCAAAGACACAATATTGAAGAGAATAACAAAATTGGAGGATGGACACTACTTGATTTCAACACTTGCTTTAAAGCTATAGTAATCACAATAGTGTGGCACTGGAGAAAGAACAGACAAATAAATCGATGGAACAGAATAGAGACCTCAGAAATAGACTCTCATAATCAACTGATACTTGACAAGAAAGCAAAGGCAGTACAACAAAGCAAAAGTAGTCTTTTCAATAAATGGTGATGTAAGAACTGGATACCCACATCCATAAAAATGAATCTCAATGTAGACCTTATGTCCCTGTCAGAAATTAGCAAAATGGATTAAAAACCTAAGTGTAAAATTGATGAATATAAAACTCCTAAAAGATAACATAGGAGAAAACCTAGGTGTCCTTGCTTATGATGGTGACTTTTTGGATACAGCACCAAAGGCATGATCCATGAAGGAAAAAGTGATAAGCTAGACTTCAATAACATTAAACATTTCAACTCTGTAAAAGTCACTAAGAGAATGAAAAAAAAAAAAAAACAAAAAAACAAAAAAAACAAAGTGACAGACCAGGAGAAAATATTTACATACCTAATCAAAGATTTTTATCCAGAATCTAACAAAAACTCATAAAATGTCAAAATAAGAAAACCACCAGATTAAAAAATAGACAAAAGACCTTAATAGACATTTCACCAATGATGATATATACTGCAAATAAATATTTGAAAAGACAGTCCACATCATATGGCATGTTTCTGGAGGACAGTCATTAATGGTCAGAAGACTTCTAATATTTCCTGTGTTCCAGGCTCTGTGCCTGACATTTCCTGTCTTTGTTTTTCTGTCTTCTTAAACTTCTGAGCCCCCACAATGTATTGACATTTGTATGTAGTTTTCTCCTTCATGTCTCTTAACTTTTATGTTTTATGTTTCTCATTTTAATATTCTTCTTTGTTGAGTTCTGCATAATTTCTTCTAACTTCATGTAAGTTGATCAATTTCCTTTTAAAAAAATATTTATTTATTTGACAGAGAAAGAGAGATCACAAATAGGCAGAGAAAGAGTAGGAAGCAGGCTCCCTGCTGAGCAGAGATCCCGATGCAGGGCTCAGTCCCAGGACCCTGAGATCATGAACTGAGCTGAAGGCAGAGGCTTTAACCCACTGAGCCACCCAGGCACCTGATCAATTTCCTCTTAACTATATCTAAGCCATTGGTAAAAAATCCAGTACTACATTTCTATTTTATGTTATAATTCTATAGAGTTATTTGATTCTAAAACTGTTAGAACATATTATTGAGAATTTCATCTAAATTTTTGTTCTAAATAAAGTGATCTACATATAATAATGATCTATACAAATATTGTCTTGGTGATATAAATTATCAAATAAATATATTTATGCATTTTATATTATAAAATTATAAAAGGTCTTAATTCAGAAATAGGATGAATTGGGATCTTACCATATACAGATGCCATATTGAACAGTGGGATAATAAATATAAATAATACTATGTAATTGCCCTCAAATAGTTTCCTATATTGTGAATGAAAGGCAAAAGGAAACAGATTTATTTACAGTGATAAATTATATAAGCCCCAAAATAAAGGTGGTAAGTACTAAGATTGCATATAAGTAAACATTTCAACAGTTTGATTCATGTATAGACTAGCTTGGTCAGTAAGTTTTAATAACACCTGAGTTTCAAGATATATATTTTTAACTAAAAATGCTGAATTAAGTAGATTATAAATCATATTTTGAGGTATGTATTTAGGTTCTATTGCTCTTCTTGCCTCCTTGTGAGAGTCTATATATATTTCAGATAAATGTTGAGTGGATTGCTTTCATGGTCAATTGCATTTACTGTGCAAGTATTGGATACTTGGGCTGAATGTGGAATTAATGATAAATTAACCTGTATCTAGATGTAACTAGAATAAAAGAACAAATAAGTGGGGAGACTATTGCTGAGAAAATATGGAGAAAATTGATTGTTATTGCTATAGACAGCTGAGAGGATTATAGCTCTTAGAGACCAGACTGTTTGCCCAACTCCTCAGATGTCAAAGGAGTGTCCGCTACTATCACTGCTCACTTAGCTACTCTGACTCTTTTCACACAAATGGGGCAGATATTTCTTAAGTAGATGTAGAATTTTGAAGTTAATATCCTCCACCCTCTGATGTGTGATTAATATAATATAATATAGGGGCACCTGGGTGGGCTCAGTGGGTTAAAGCCTCTGCCTTCAGCTCAGGTCATGATCTCAGGGTCCTGGGATCAAGCCCCACATTGGGCTCTCTGCTCAGCAGGAAGCCTGCTTCTCTTCCTCTCTCTCTCTGCCTGCCTCTCTGCCTACTTGTGATCTCTGTCTTTAAAATGAATAAATAAAATCTTTAAAAAATATATATAATATAGTATATTACAATCTAATAAATATAAATATTGCTCTATTTTATATACCTCCCATAGAAATCAATTATCTTTTTAAATCAATTTTTCTTAAAGATTTTATTCATTTATTTGAGAGAAAGAAAGAGGACAAGCGGGGAAATAGCAGAGGGAGAGGGAGAAACAGACTCCCTGATGAGCAGAGAGCATGATGCTGGACTCAGTTCCAGGATGCTAGGATCTTGACCTGAGTCAAAGGCAGACACTTAACCAACTGAGCCTCCCAGACACCCAAAATTGCTTCTCCTTAAAAATTGCTTAGACCATAAGGGACTCTTAATCTCACAAAAGAAACCGAGGGTTGCTGGGGGGAGGGGGGTTGGGAGAAGGGGGTGGGATTATGGACATTGGGGAGGGTATGTGCTTTGGTGAGTGCTGTGAAGTGTGTAAACCTGGTGATTCACAGACCTGTACCTGTACAGACCTGTACCCCTATGTTTATATATAAACATATAAATATATGTTTATAAAAAAATAAAAAATTTAAAAAAATGCTTAGACAAGTAAATTTCCAAAGAATTTCTGAATTTCGTAAACTAGAATGAAACACTGAAAAGAATAGAGTGTGTCAAGGTAAAAATAAATGAAAAATAACCTTTAAAGTCAGTAAACCAGAGGGAAGAGAAGGCTGAAATTGAATTTTTGGTTACAATTTGTTCCAAATGGCAATGTTTAAAAATTTTAATGTAATATTATAAAATATTCTCAAATAACTCTAAAAAATTTAGAGATATCTAAAGCATTGTGATCACCTTTAAAATAACTGCTGCTCCCCAAATTTCCCTTGTGGTACACAATCTAAGTTTTGATTTTGCAAGCATAATTTTATCAAGCTTATAAACACAATCCCAAATTCCCTAATTTTATATTAGCTGCTAGACAATTAATTCTCTTACACATGTTTCTTCTTTTAGTGAGACTTTTCCTTATCTTCATCAGAGATAGCACATATTCATATAACATGGGCTCAATTTTATTCCTGCCAGGATGACACACATATTTTTCACTGGAATAGTAGTAAAGTAAAATATATCAATCTTAATAGTGATCATTGTGTGAGCCAGCTATAAAGTATCATCAAGTGCTATTGATTTATATATTTTCTGAATCATAAAGCCCCTGAGTTTTAGTAACCAACTATATACTAACTAGAGAAATAGAAAAAATGTTTTTTAAACATATAAGTTATCATATTTTTAAAGTGATATTTTTAAGACTGATGAAGAAACAGTGAAACTGGCATTTTACTAGTATTCAGACTAAGAAGTAGGAAACTTTAAGAAATAACATGACAATATATATCCATAACAATACTATTTGTGCTCATTTATAATAATTTATCACTGGACAATAATGAAAAAATGTATAAAAATCTCAGATTTGTTGATATTATATATATATAATATATATAACATATATATTATATATATATATATGTATTCTCTTTTTAGCATATTTTTAAGGCCCATAATTTGATGTAAGATATATATACATATCTCACTCAAATATACATATCCTACTGAATCATAATATATTTCATATAATATGTATATTATTTTTAAAACTATGTTATATTTGCCTAAGTACAAATAATATGCAGGTATAATAATATTTTTGGAGAGAAACCAGGAGAAGGTTCTACAAATATGCAATGACATAAGCTGATTGGAAGACATGGGCAAAAATATATGTTAATGTCTTCGAATTTTAGTCATATTTTTATTTCCATATATTCTAAAAATAAAAATAAAATAAAATTTGGACTACTTTTAATATTCCAAATTTTTTTCAAAAATAGATCTTTCTTACTGTTTTCATTTTCTGTTATAACAAACTACCAAAAAGGGTGAGGTTGTTAAATGACAAAAATTTATTTTCTCCCACTGATTTTGGAAGTCCAAAATAAAGGTGTCAGCAGGGTTAGTTCATAATAAATCTTATGAGGGAAAGATCTGTTTCAAGCCTCACTCCTTGGTTTATAAATATGGTTCTTCCTCTATCTTTGCATCATTTTCCTTCTATACATGTCTGTGTATGTCCAAATTTCCTTTTTTAAAAGAGAGTCATATTGGATTAGGGTCTATCCTAATGACCTCATTTAATTATATTTGCAATGACCCTATATCAAAATAATTTCACATTCTAAGGTCTTGGGGATTAAGACTGCAACGTAAGAATGGAGGAGGGGAGACTCTATTCAACCTATAGGCCTATGCCTTCTTGCTCCCAAATATTCATATTCTTCTAACATGAAAAATGCATTCACCCTATTCCAAAATTTCCAAAATCACCCTATTCCAACAATCCCAAAAGTCTTAATCCAATTTGAGATCGACTATAAGTCCAATATCACATCTAAATATCATCCAAATCAGGTAACATTAAATGCAAGATATGATTCATTTTGCATTCACTCCAGATTAAAAACCTGTGAAGCCAGACAAGTTAGATGCTTCAAAAATATAATGGTGGGGCAGACATAGAATAGACATTTCAATTCCAAAAAGGAGAAATTGAAAGTTATGGGCCCTAAGAAAGTCTAAAACCTAGCAGGCAAGTTCCATTAGATTTTAACATGAATCTAATCCTTTTTGGCATGATGCTCTGTTTTCCAGGTCCAACAGGGTAGCTGTCCTGCTTTCTAGGACTACCAGGGTCTCTCTCTTCTTGACAGTAGCCTCCCTTGAAACAGGACATGGGGGTGCCCCTGGATGGCTCAGTGGGTTACACCTCTGCCTCTGGCTCAGGTCATGATCTCAGGGTCCTGGGATTGAGCCCTGAATTGGGCTCTCTGCTCAGCAGGGAGCCTGCTTCCCCCAACCTCTCTCTCTGCCTCCCTCTCTGCCTACTTGTGATCTCTCTGCTCTCTGTCAAATAAATAAATAAAGTCTTGAAAGAAAGAAAGAAAGAAAGAGAAAGATAGAAAGAAAAAGAAAGAAATTGGAGATGGAGCAGGACTTTTGATGGCCTGGGAGCAGGTCTTTTGATGGCAGTGGTAACCTCCCTAATTTTTAAACTGTCTTTGGGGTTATTCTTCCTTTTTCTTGAAGGATAACACATGTTCATGATTGAATAGCTCCATCGGCCCATTTTCTGCCTATATTCTGCCACAAATCCAACAGTCTTCCTTCATTTTATTCCATCTTTTCCTCCAGTCCAAGCTGGCAGCATTTCAACTGAAATGGTTCACTGGATTCACAAGTCACATACCAGATCTCTTTAGCAAACTTCTGGCTCACCATACCTGGCATTATCCCCAAACCATTCTCTCCTATGATATATATATCTATATATATCTATATATATGCAGATATATATCTGCAATATAGATAGGATGATAATTTCCAAATCTTCAAGTTCTAGTGTCTTTTTGCTTAACAAGTTCTTTTTCATGTTATCTTTCTCCTCTGTTATTTTAATACAAGTGGGAAAGAGGAATCAGGCCCCAGCTCTTAACACTTTGCTTAGAAATCTGCTCAGCTAGACATCTAAGTTTCTCTCTTACACATTTTACTATCCATTCAACAGAACACTCTTTGGCCAAGTCCTCTGCCATGTTATAAGAACGTTTATTCAAGAAAATGTTATTTTCTAAAGAAGGTAAAAAATAATTCCTACAATATATTCTGTAAGTGCAATGCAGTTGCTGCCCTTCCTGCCTTCCTTCCTTCTTTCCTTCCTCTCTCCCCCCCTCCCTCCTTTTAGGAGTTCCAAATGCACCTTTCATGAAAGGGGTACTCAAGAAAGATGCACTTATGTGTCAGAAACAGGGGACGATTGATCTTATGTGTAATACTGAGCAGCAATTTCAGGAACCCCATCATGGAAATGAGCCTTATATCCACCAGTATAATGCATTTCTAAACAACTGTAAATGTCTGTCTCTTCAGTAAAAACTAACCAGTTATTTTTGGGAAACTAAAAAATTATGGAATATTTTAAGAGATGGAAATGTTATGTAAATTTACTTGCTCATTTCTAAATTATTCTACAAATCTTACAAAAATAAGTGAAAAATAGATTTAATGATGAAAAACAATTTTATAAAAGTCAGTATTACAAGACAAGCATTATATGTTTATAACTAACAATCTTATTATAAGATGACTAGAATCTAGTGATACACTCTGATGCTCATATTGTTTAACTGTAATAAAACAACAAATGTGGCATGTGATTGATTGTTAACTGAAATCATTATAACTACAAAGCTATTGTAGGAATTCTCAAGTATGCACAACAATGTGAACAAATTATGATATCCAAGGTAATTGTACTCTTCACTAAAATGATATTCTGAGCAGGCAGTTGACTTGCTTTCTAGCTTGAAATGTAAAGTATATATATATTTTTTATTTTGCATTATATAAATATCTTTAAGCTTCCACAGCAAGTAGGTCCAACTATGCTTTTGGTTTTAAATCTCTAGTATACTAAGTTCTAGCTCTTCACTACACCATCATACCTTGGAAGTGTTTTTGAAAATATATTGTGGTGTATCTATTTATCTTCTTTTAATCTTCTATTATCTATTTATGTATCTATTCATCAGTCAATAATGTATCTTTAGTTACTACTGATGGCTTGGATTTTAACTACAGAAAGGAGCAGAGTCAAATTAAAGCAAATTACTGCACTTTGGAGCTTACTTTTATTTAGCAAACAAAACTTTCAGGATGTAAACCATCTCCATTATATTCTTCATTAAACAGAATTAGAGTAGTTAACTTAAAATATTTATAAAATATAACTTATAAAGTACAATATTCTTATAAATACTTCAAAGCAGTTTTGCAAAATTAAAAGAGTAAAGTATGTATTGTATATTATTTGATATTAGGAAGACTATGTGAGAAAAGCCTGATAATGCTTCAGAATTCTTTTGAGAGACTTAGTCATGTGCTGGTTTACTTTGGCTAACTCTTTTAGTACATTACATTAGAACTATATTCCTATCCAGTGCAGCCTGAGGATTAAAAAAAAAATCCTTAGATGCTAGCTTTGATTGTAAGGAAGCAATTATTAATAGAATCTAAATTGCTATTCCTTAGTGGAGAAATAAAAATGTTGTGAGAGTAATTCAGTAAGCTACAATTCGGTTTTTTTTTTTTTTTAAGATTTTATTTATTTATTTGACAGGCAGAGATTACAAGTAGGCAGAGAGGCAGGCAGAGAGAGAGAGGAGGAAGCAGGCTCCCCACTGAGCAGAGAGCCCGACGTGGGGCTTGATCCTAGGACCCTGGGATCATGACCTGAGCCGAAGGCAGAGGCTTTAATCCACTGAGCCACCCAGGTGCCCCCAGTAAGCTACAATTCTTTTTTTTTTTTTTAATTTTTTTTTAATTTTTTATTTTTGATAAACATATATTTTTATCCCCAGGGGTACAGGTCCTACAATTCTAAGAGAAACAGGTCCTACAATTCTAAGAGAAACATACTTAGAAGAGCAGAAGCATGCTGGAAAACAAGTGTGATACCATCAGTCTATTTAGATATGCTTATTTCATTTATCTCTTAATTTCATTTTTCTATGATAGTCTAATCTAACATATTAGAACAATTAAGATTAAATTTAAGTGTAAACCATGGGACATATTATTTGATTACATACGCCACTATTTTGAAGGATTTTCTGTGTCTTCATGAAATATTATCCTTTTTTATGTGTATCTCAAGAAGAGTAGATTCGAAATACCTACAAAGAAAAGAATGCCAGAAAGAAAAGAATACAAAAAAGAAAAGAATGCATGAAAGAAAGAAAGAAAGGCTCTAATCAACTTTCTGCTCATTAAAGGGTATTAATTTATTAACACACACTTTACTAAAGATATATTAACGATTTAATTCATGAGAATTTTAAAAAAATGTAAAATTCTACAAAATCAGTGGAATACATTATACCACTCAAACTGTATCACTATATTACATATAGTATATATAAATAATAACAAATACATTTAATGGGAAATTGTGATACCTATCCCATCTTTTTTTTTTTTTTTTTTTTTTTTAAAGATTTTATTTATTTATTTGACAGACAGAGATCACAGGTAGGCAGAGAGGCAGGCAGAGAGAGAGGAGGAAGCAGGCTCCCTGCTGAGCAGAGAGCCCGATGTGGGGCTCGATCCCAGGACCCTGGGATCATGACCTGAGCCGAAGGCAGAGGCTTTAACCCACTGAGCCACCCAGGCGCCCCGATACCTATCCCATCTTAAAGATCTTTTTTTAAGTATTAAGTTACAATATAAGTGTCAAATTGATTAGTTCAACATAAGTTATTTTCCTTAGGCACAGTACACATTTTATCTAAATTCACCATCAAACTGCCTCCTAGTAAAGATAAACATCCTCTCAGATTATAGTTTTAGGACCATTTTGCAGATGTACAAACAAATAACGCTTAAATAATTATTTAGTCAATAAGGAATACCATAGATGATATTAAGCAATTAGCATACAAAAGTTCAGGTTGAGAACTACCACTGCTCTACCTCTTTACTGGTTTCATTGATAACCATCTAAAATATTGTTTTTCTTTTCATGTCATCCTTTCCCAACCACTTGTTCACACTTTAAACCACTGTGATCTGGATTTACCCAATTGCTCTGCTGAAACTATTTGCACCAAAATCATCTAGCTGCTTACACACCGATATCCACCGGAAAAATTCATATTATTTTTTTCAACTTTTAAGGTACTTGATCTCATTTTTGATTTTTAATACTGGTGGACACTACCTCTTTATTAAGGAGTGGGGGGCAAAACCTGGGAAGGAACCTCTTCTGTTATTTCTGTACTATCTCTTTGTGTTTGAAGTTTGAAGTTTATGCCAAGTCTCCTTTCTGTAATACATTTTTAAATGCCAAATACTTAAGTCGTTAGTTTTCTCTACTGTTCTCTACCAAATTCTGGCATGCCCAACTGAGTAATATCCCAAACAATAGTGAAATTAATCATTGATGTAATAATAACTATTAATTCTTTATGGTCAGTATAGAGTATACAGTATCTCACTGGGACACCTATATATTTATCTGTCTTTTCTCTACACAGATCCTCTGACTTTTTAAATTCTATTCCCGGGGCACCTGGGTGGCTCCGTGGGTTAAAGCCTCTGCCTTCAGCTCAGGTCATGACCCTAGGGTTCTGGGATGAGCCCCGCATTGGGCTCTCTGCTGGGCAGGGAGCCTGCTTCCCCCGCCTCCCTCTGCTTGCCTCTCTGCCTACTTGTGATCTCTGTCTGTCAAATAAATAAAATCTTTAAAAAAAATTCTATTCCCATTTCCCTATTCCCAACCCCCAAAACTACCATTATGTTAAAACATCCACATGAAAGTTAATATATTATCACATGCATATTTATTGTAACATATTATTTATCATCCAAAAATTTTGAAAGACCCTTATAATAGTTGTACAACTCTCAATTGATTATTGTTATAATATTATTTTATATATTTGGTATTATATATAACCTATAAAATATACAAATGAAACTAAATTTTAAGGGACTATAAAGCATGGTTTTTGTATTGTATTTACAAGATAGGAGTGCACAGACTGTGAAGTAAAACAATTCTCTAGCACAAAATCTATGCACATTATTTTGATCTTTGTACAAAATTTTTCCTTCTCATGTAAAATACAGAGGATTAAGAAATATATCAAATTGGCTTAATATCTAGGGCAGTCAGTCTTTTAAAGATGTGAACCATTGTAAATATACTGCTTTTCTATGCCTGGAGAGTCCAATTTTTTTTTTTTTAACAAGACTGATGTTTCTTATTGTGGGTTTTGCATTACTTCAGACAGTATCAAATCCTCACAGATTTTATATAAATCTACTTTCATCTTTAAACCAAATTTAATTCAAATGCATGAAAACAAATGCTTCTTCCTGGCTTTCAGCACTTATTAAAAGGCACTATGCATACCTCAAATAAATGTACACATAAAAAATAAAAATTGTATCAATCAAGGGTATAAGGATATGTGACATAAACTGATGTTTAGAGGAGGTCGTGTGTAGAGATTAAATGACTGGATTTGTAAAAATTGGATATTATGGAGTAATGTTCCTTTCTCCAGGCTACCTCAAAGTTTTCTTTTAGTCAAGCTGCAAGAGAAGAGCAGATGAGATTAAGCTCATTAACATTAAATGGACTGTTCAACCCATAAAACTAACAGCCCTGTTTTATATATCACTTTCCCTAGCCATCCCCATCTAATCCATCAACATGTCTACCTCTACTTTCAAAACAATAACAATGGTGACCACTTAACCAGCTTCACTATTAGCTACCTACTTCAAGCTATCACCATCCCTCCCTTGAACTACTGTGATAGCTTCTATGGGTAACCCTACTTTTACTTGTAACTCCCTAAAATCCACTCCCTACACAGCAGCCTGTGTGTTCCTAAAAGTAATCAGGTCTTGTCACTCCCTGCTCATAAGTTTTACTAAGACCACCATGAACACTGATAGGGTCCAGGGTAAGACTAGACATGGTAGCAAATATACCATATACTGAAATTTCTCTGACTATTTTAAAGTTATATGTAATACTAATAAAGTATTCATTTAAATATGTTGTCTGCCTGACTTGACAATATGTCATCATATAGTTTTGAATTTTGAACTTATGGATTCCTCAGAATTCTATACCATATATAGTCTTACATGGGACACTCAGGCCAAAGAACCTCCCCAAAATTCTTCCCCAAATTCTCCCACAGCCAATTACTTTGTCTCAGATCTCAAGGAATATCCCCTGCATGAATTTGGACATTTCAACTCTTACATTCTAGTTCTGTCTATACTCCTTGAAAATAGCCACAATTTGGTCACTCACTGAGACCAGAGTAAGCACATTGTTTATGTGGTATGCTTTCTGGAGTATGGACCTCACTCAGTAGGCCTTTGAAACCAGTTTAGGGAGACTTGGGCAAGAATTCTGGAGTCTCAGGTGTCAAAAGCCTCTGGGGCAAGGAGGGAAAAGCATATGGAGGTTCACATCTCTTGTTTCTATGTGTTCCTCTCACTTAATGAGAACATGTTTGGGGGGAGACCCAAGGGACCTTTCTAAATAGCAAGGAGCAGGGAAGGAATGTCTCTTGCCTGGGCTAAGAATGACACCTAGAATAAAGTCCAAACTCTTTGTCCTGATCTATAACACCATACTTTATATGACCCTTCTCCAGCTCTCATAGCTCCTTCATTCATTTTATTGTTTTCAGTGTCTGTGAATCAGGAGTCTGTGCACAGCTACACCTGGTATTTTGCTTAGATATCAGGAGGCTATAAACAATATATCATCTGGGTATTATTTTCATTTTGAAATGAGTTTGTAAGTATATTGTTATAAGTGGAAAACATGGCAAGGAGGGAGCCTGGGTGGCTCTGCCAGTAAGCATCTGCCTTCAGCTCGGTCATGATCCCAGTATCCTGGGATGAGTCCCACATCAGCCTCCTTGCTCAGCAGGGAGTCTGGTTCTCCTTCTCCCTCTGCCCCTGCCTATGCTTGCTCACTCCCACTCTAAATAAATAATTTTTTTTAAAAAATGGCAAGGAAATATGCAAGCCGGCAAGATCTGAGGACAGCTTCAAGTTGAAAGTCAGGTAGGTAATTCTGTCAATAACCTGAATGAGTTTGCAAGTGGATTCTTCCAAAGTCGAGTCTCCAGATGGGAATGCAGTGTGACCAAAATCTTTACTGAAACTTCATGGTACTCTGAGCAAATGATTCAGCTAACAGGTGTTGAGTCCTTACCCAAGGATTGTGAAATACTAAATGTGTTATTTTAAACAGCTAATTTCATGGTAATTTGTTGTGAAGAGTAGAAAACTACTACAAACTCTCTTATACTGCTTCTCTATTTTCTTTTCTTTGTACTTGCATTCTTTATTTCATTCTTTTTTTTCTTCTTTCCAAAAATATTACAAAGTATTCTTTGTGTGCCAGCCCACAATTTTATGTCGTAGAGGCCCTCACAGTTGGACCAGGCTTTGAGAATTTTCTAACAAATTTAGACTCAGTCATCTGTTTATACTTCATCTACTTCTAGAAAGAATTTAAGGAAATTAACAATGAAAATAGATACTTAAATGTAAGTGAAATAATTACAATGGAAACTAACAGATAAATCAGGAATATTACCAAGAAGTATTATAGTTATTAATCTAGTTAGAATGATTTAGTGAATAATAAGTATTGGTTTAAAAATTATACAATCATATGAATTTTTAAGTTTCTAAGACTTCACAAAGTTATTTTATTTGTTTTTCTGCAGTGACCTATTAGAATTTTAGAATTTTAAGATTTTAATTTGTCTTTGCTTATCTTATTTGGTGCTGAGTTTCAAACATTTTGATGTAAGACATTTTCATAAGTTTGTGTCATTCTGTACCTTAAAACAAAATTTGGGTTATTTCCTATCAATAATGTGTCAATTACTGAATTTTACTTTAGTCTAAACAGAGATTCTCTTCAGGAACATTCTAATTCACGCAGTATTCTAAACAGAGATTAAAATCAATTTTGTCGACATAATTCATAGAGAAAGGCAGCATGGAATAATAAGAATAGCAGATTCATTGTCATAAGGTTTGCATTCTGTCTCTAACTTATTAGCACTGTAACTTTGACCACATATTTTAAGTTACTGAAGCCTTGGTTTTACACCTATTTTTTGAGTTCTTCATCTATAAAAGAGATTATATATAATGTCAGGAAAATTCCCAAGTTTATATGTAAATGCAAATACAAATAGCAAAATACCAAACTAATCACATTATGTATAAGTTAGAATTTTGTTCAGAAATACCATTTAAATACCTCCAAAATTATCATCCTCTAAATAGGAAGAGGCAGTGTAAATCTTACTCTGGCTACTTAAGAAATGTCAATAGAGATAAAATTAGGAAATGCTTAAAGCCTGACTAACAGTGTACTTCTATGAATCCAGGGAGAAGAAGGCAGAAATTCTTCTTTTATTTAATTTGTTGACCAATAACTCATCATGCAATTGTGGACAGGAGCATTGGGACATTCAAATTGGAAGACTGAACTCTTGAGAGAGAATAGGAAAAAAAATGGGGGTTTAATGGGGTTACTAGAAATACAGATATGACAATCCTCAAAGCTACTGGCAATTTCAGTTGATTTTTTTGGTTGAAAGGCCCTAGCTGATGACCACAAATCAATTATAGTTAACTTATTTTTCCCCACTGTTCAAAGATTAGACTTGAACAGCAAGGGGCTTGTTTCTATGAACAGAGGGTATCACAAACAACTGGGAAAGTTATTCTCTCAGTAGGGAGCATTGGCAAATTGAAATAGTACAGAAAAAAAAGAAAGAAAGAAAGAAACTAAAAAAAAAAAAAAAGACTTATAGAAAATTCTGAACACTTTATCTCAACAGTATACAAACATTTGTCTGGAAATATTTCTAAATAAAATCTCAGTAACTAAATCAATCTTAAAATTTTCCCAGCGTATATGTATATAAATATATTTTGCTTATTAAAGGCATATTTTTCAATCTTCTGCCATTGTAATAAAACAGCTTGTTGGGGAGGAGGGCAAGATGGTGGATAAGCAGGAGACCTTGTTTCAACTAGTCCCTTAAAGTGAGCTAAATATCTACCAGAACACTCTGAACATCCATGAAATCAGCCTGAGATGTGAGATTATACACTTCTGGATCTCTGTTGGGTCAGAAGCCACCAGTGAAGAGGTAAAACAGAGTGGGAATTCTTTGACTAATATTGGATGATAAACAGAAGGGGGAAGGAGCCACCAGAAGTGACCCATTGGAAAGTAACACACCAATATGAAAGTGCCCTGTGGTTGGGGACCAGCATTAACTTGGAGTCTGGTTAAAAGCACTCAAAAAGAACAAACGATCTTTTTTTTTTTTTTTTTTTTTAAAGATTATTTATTTATTTATTTGACAGAGAGAAATCACAAGTAGATGGAGAGGCAGGCAGAGAGAGAGAGAGAGGGAAGCAGGCTTCCTGCTGAGCAGAGAGCCCGATGCTGGACTCGATCCCAGGACCCCGAGATCATGACCTGAGCTGAAGGCAGCGGCTTAACCCACTGAGCCACCCAGGTGCCCAAGAGCAAACGATCTTAAGGGGCAAGTGGTGGAATCAGGCAGTCATGGGCACAGGTAGGTATAAGCCCACACAGACCTGGATGGCCACCACCAGCAACCACTTGTGCCAGAGAGAGTGCAGCAGAACCCCCAGTCCATGGTCCCTGAGTTTACAGCTTTCAGGTGCTTGCACCACAGCTCAGTTGGATGCACTCCCACCACAGTGTGGGCATCAGCAGGCACTCTGTAGGTCCACAGACTTCTGTGCTCTGCATGCCTTGTGTGATGGCCAGCTGTGAGTGCTCTCTATATGTGCCTGAAAGAGCTTGGTGTGGACACCAGCCAGCACTCTGTAGGACCCCAACCTCCTTCCACCAGCCAAAGGTCTGGGCACTCCCAGCCCATGTCAGGGAGAACCCAGAGCAATCTCTGGTTGGGTTAGCTTTCTGCAATCCGTGCAACAGCAGGGTCTGAATCCTCCCTACGTGGGCCTGGACTCCAGACAGCAGTTCTGGCAAAGGCAGCCACTGGAAGGGAGCTCCCTGAACCAATATCATCTTCAGTTTTTGTGGCACAGAGGTCCAAAGATAAGTGGGCAGCTTGGGCAATCACTGAGACAGTGGCTGGGAGTGTACACTGCCTGTGGGAGGCTGTGCTGTTCAGCAGTTTGCAAAGGGGTAGTCTGTGTGTTCTGGACCACCCAGAGGAGAGCAGACTGAGGTTTCTATCTGAGGCCGAGGTCTGGGTGCAGTTTGCTTTCCACTAAACCTCCAAAAACCCACAAAAAGCTGCCAAAGAACATAACCTCCAGAGAATAAAAGTCTGAAAAGTGGGTCTCCACAGAGCCCAGCCCCTTGAGAGTCTTGATTCAAGCAAGACTGACTGAATAAACAATGCAGCAGTCCCCTCCCCAAGAATCCAAGCCAAAAGATCAAGAGGAAAACTACCACAATGTCCCCATAAAACTGTAAAACCCAAACATCAGGGGAAAACAATATATTAAGCTCATGGTATTGCCGTAAAACCTGTGTATTTCATAGTTACAACTTTTTTTTTTTTTTTACTTCATTCTCACGATTCTTGTTCTTTTAATTTTTATAATTTTTTAGCCTACTTGCATTAAACTAGAGGTTTAATACAACATATTCCATAATAAACCTTTTTTTTAAATATTTTATTTATTTATTGACAGACATAGATCACAAGTAGGCAGAGAGGCAGTCAGAGAGAGAGAGGGAAGTAGGCTCCCCGGTGAGCAGAGAGCCCGATGCGGGGCTTGATCCCAGGACCACGGGATCATGACCTGAGCTGAAGGCAGAGGCTTTAACCCACTGAGCCACCCAGGCACCCCTCCATAATAAACTTTTAACTTGAACTTTTTGCATACATATACCTGTGTTTTTCTTTTTCTTTTCTTTTCTCTCTCTTTTCTCTTTTTTAAAATATACATATATATATGAGCTTCAAGTTACTCCTTTTTCCCTATTCAGTACTACCCCTATAGAGAAACCAGTTTTTTTTTAATTTTTTATTTTTTATAAACATATATTTTTATCCCCAGGGGGTACAGGTCTGTGAATTGCCAGGTTTACAGACTTCACAGCACTCACCAAAGCACATACCCTCCCCAATGTCCATAACCCCACTCCTCTTCTCCCAACTCCCTTCCCCCCAGTAACCTTCAGTTTGTTTTGTGAGATTAAGAGTCACTTATGGTTTGTCGAGAAAACAGTTTTAATCTCCTTTTATCTCTGGGAAGTTGGGTCCTTTAATAAAGATATAAAGCTACACCCAGGAAGAGCCTAAATAACCTTCCTTATCCACATCAAGGCTTTATAACCACCCTCCATAATTTTTCTGCTGTATATGCTTTTGTTCAGAGATTGTATAAATCTTATTTTGGGGGTTCATTTTGGCTGTTTTTTTTTTTCCTTGTCATTTGCGTTTGTTTGTCTTTTTGTTTGTCCGTTTTTGTTTATATACCTTATAAATCTTATTTTGGGGGATCATTTTGGCTTTCTTTTCTTTTCTCTCTCTCTCTCTCTCTCTCTCTCTCTCTCTCTTTTTTTTTTTCTTTTTGATGGTGACTTCTGATTGCTCTGAAATGTTCCAGGGTACACCTTGCCTGGATTGTGGTTGAATATATTCAGCTATACATCCCCTCAACCACCTCTAACCAAATGACTAGGAGGAGGAACACCCAACAGAGAAAAAATTCGGAAACTATGTCCTCTCCATAAGAACTATTGGATATGGACATAAACAGTAGGTCAGAGAGAGAATTTGGGTTTACATTTATCCAAGCAATTGTTGGGTTGAAGAAAACCATTAGTGACAACATGGAATGGATTAGGACAGAAGTGAAAGCTACCTGGGAAGAAGTTAAAAATTTTACCAGTGAGATCCAATCTAATCTAAATACTTTAACAGCTAGAGTAACTGAGACAGAAGATAGAATTAGTGATCTAGAGGACAAACTGATAGAATAAAAGGATCAGCAGGAGACATGGGATGAATGGCTTAGAAACCATGAAAACAGAATTAGGGAAATAGATGATGCCATGAGATGTTCCAACAACAGAATTATTGGGATCCTTGGGTGGCTGGAGAAAGGGAGAAGACTAGAAGATACAGTTGAACAAATTCTGGAGGAAAATTTTTCCTGCCTGGGGAATGGAACCAGCATCCATATCATAGAGATGGAAATAATACCCACAAAGATCAACAAATCTAGAAAGATCTCATGACATTTGATTATGAAACTCACAAATCATAGTTTTAGATAGGAACTTCTGAGGGCAGCTAGAGGAAAGAGATTCCTTACATACAGAGGAAGGTCCATCAGAATAACGTCAGACATGTGCACAGAAACCTGACAAGCCAGAAAGGGCTGGCAAGACAAATTCAGGGCACTAAATGAGAAAATGCAGCCAAGAATACTTTATCCAACAAGGCTTACATTCAAAGTGGATGGAGAGATAAAGAGCTCCCAAGCCCAGCTAGGTTTAAAAAATTATGTGACCACCAAGCCAGCACTATAAGAAATATTAAGGGGCATTCTATATAAGAAGAAAGAACCCAAGAGTGACATAGAACAGAAATTTGCAGAGACATTCTAAGAAACAAAGACATCACAGGCCACATGATGTCAATAAAAATGTATCTTTCAATAATCACTCTTAATGTGAATCACCTAAATGCTCTCATAAAATGGCTCAGGGTTGCGGACTGGATAAAATGACAGGACCGGTCCATATGCTGTCTACCAGAGGCCCATTGGAACCTAAAGACACATATAGACTGAAAGTTAATGGGTGGAAAAACCATCTGTCATGTCAACAGGCCTCAAAAGAAAGCTGGGGTAGTGATTGTCATACCAGATAAATTAGATTTTAAACTAAAGGCTATAGTCAGAGATAAAGAAGGACACCACATCATTCTTAAAGGGTCTATCCAACAAGAGGATTTAACAATTATAAACATTTATGCCACAATATGGGAGCAGCCAACTACATAAGTCAACTGTTAACCAAAATAAAGAGTCATTTTGATATGGATATTTTAATAGTAGGGGATCTTAATATGCCACTATCAGTAATAGACAGATCATTTAAGCAGAAAATCAAGAAACAAGACTTTTTAATGACACATTGGACCAGATGGATCTCATAGAAATATACAGAATATTCTACCCTAAAACAACAGAATATCCATTCGTCGCGAGGGCACATGAAACTTTCTCCAAAATAGACTACATACTGGGCCACAAATCAAGACTCAAATAATACCAAAAATTGAGATTATTCCCTGCATATTCTCAGACCACAATGCTTTGAAACTGAAACTCAACCACAAGAAAAAGTTTGGAATGAATTCAAACACTTGGAAGCTAAAGACCACCTTGCTTAATGTTTGGATCACCCAGGAAATCAAAGAAGAACTTAAAAATTTCATGGAAACCAATGAGAATGAAAACACATTGGTCCAAAACCTATGGTATACAACAAAGACAGTCCTAAGAGGGAAATACATAGCCATCCAAGCCTCATTCAAAAAATTTGAAAAATCCAGAATACACCAGCTCTCTTTACACCTTAAAGAACTGGAAAATCAACAAAAAATTAAGCTAACCCCATGCACAAGAAGGAAAAAAAAAAAAAGATTACAGCAGAGATCAATGAGTTAGAAACTAGAGATAGAGTAGAACACATCAACAAAACTAGAAGCTGGTTCTTTGAAAAATCAATAAGATCGATAAACCACTAGCCAAACCAATCCAAAAGAAAAGAGAGGACCCAGATTAATAAAACTATGAATGAAAAGGGAGAGACCATGCCTAACA
Organism: Mustela nigripes; assembly: GCF_022355385.1. NCBI lineage: Eukaryota > Metazoa > Chordata > Mammalia > Carnivora > Mustelidae > Mustela > Mustela nigripes. The sequence goes on from NC_081558.1 coordinate 183,829,822, forward strand.
CCATGGAAATAGAAACAATCATCAGAAATTATTATCAATAGTTATATGCCAGTAAGTTAAGCAATCTAGATGAAATGGATTTATTTCTGGAAACCTAAATGTCCAAGGCTGAATCAGGAAGAAATTGACAGTCTGAATGTACCAATGTCTAGTAACAAGATTGAAGCAGTGATCAAAAACCTCCCAACAAAATATGAGCCCAGGACCTGACAGATTCCCTGGAGAATTCTACCAAATATTCAAAGTAGAAACACTACCTATTATCCTGAAGCTGTTTCAAAAAATAGAAACAGAGGGGCACCTGGGTGGCTCAGTGTGTTAAGCCTCTGCCTTCGGTTCAGGTCATGATCTCAGGGTCCTGGGATTGAGCCCTGCATCAGGCTCTCTGCTCAGCGGGGAGTCTGCTTCCCTCTCTCTCTCTGCCTGCCTCTCTGCCCACTATGATCTCTGTCAGATAAATAAATAAAATCTTAAAAAAAAAAAGAAAAGAAAAAATAGAAACAGGAGGAAAACAGACTCTTTCTATGAAGCCAATATTACCACAATCCCCAAACCAGGCAAAGACCCCATCAAAAAGGAGAATTCCAGACCAATATCCCTGATGAATATAGATGCCAAGATTCTCGACAAGATCCTAGCAATTAGGATCCAACAGTACATTAAAGAGATTATCCACTATGACTAGGTGGGATTTATCCCTGGGATGCAAGGTGGCTTAACATTCACAAATCAATGTGATAGAACAAATCAGAAAAGAGAAGAACCATGTGGTCCCTTCAATTGATGCAGAAAAAGCATTTGACAAGATAGAGCATCCATTCCTGATTAAAACTCTTCAAAATATAGGGATGGGGGAACATTCTTCAACTTCATAAAATCTATCTATGAAAAACCCATAGCACTTTAAAACAAACAAACAAACAAACAAGCAAACAAAAACACAGCGAACATCATACTCAATGGGGAAAAGCTAACAGCCTTCCCTTTGTGATCAGGAACAAGACAAGGATGTCCACTCCTGCCACTGTTGTTCAACATAATACTAAAAGTCCTAGCAACAGCAATCAGAGGACAAAAAAGAAATAAAAGGTATTCAAATTGACAATGAAGAAGTCAAACTCTCTCTCTTTGCAGATAGCATGATACTTTATACGGAAACCCCAAAAGACTCCACCCCCAAACTACTCAAATTCATATTGCAATTCAGTAATGTGGCAGGATACAAAATCAATGCACAGAAATCAGCTAACACTAACAATAAAAAAATAGAAAGGGAAATTATAGAGAATTGATGCCATTTACTTTAGCACTAAGAACCATAAGATAACTTGAAATAAACCTAACCAAAGAGGTAAAGCATCTATACTCAAGGAACTACAGAACACTCATGAAAGAAATTGAAGAAGACACAAAAAGATGGAAAGGCATTCCATGAGAATGGATTGGAAGAAGAAACATCATTAAAATGTCTATATGCCCTAGAGCAATTAATACTTTTAATGACAACCTGATCAAAATTCCACTGGCATTTTTCAAAGTGCTGGAACAAACAATACTAAAATTTGTATGGAACCAGAAAAGACCCCAAATCGCTTAGGAAATGTTCAAAAAGAAAAACAAAACTGGGGTATCACATTGCCTGATACCAAGCTTTACTACAAAGCTGTGATTGTCAAGAAAGCATGGCTGTGGCACAAAAACAGACACATAGAATAGTGAAACAGAGTAGGGAGCTCAGATTTGGACCTGCAACTCTATAGTCAAATAATCTTCGACAGAGCAGGAAAAAATATCCAGTGGAAACAGTCTCTTCAATAAATGGTGCTGGGAAAATTGGACATCTATGCATGGAAGAATGAAGCTTAACCATTCTCTTACACCATACACAAAGATCAACTCGAAATGGATAAAAGACCTCAACATGAGGCATGAACCCATCAGAATCCTAGAGAACAGGAAATAACCTCTTCAACAATGACCACAGCAATTTCTTTCAAGACAAGTCTCCAAAAGCAAAGGAAAGAAAAGTGAAAGTGAGCTTTTGGGACTTCATCAAGATCAGAAGCTTCTGCACAGCAAAGGAAACAGTCAACAAAACAAAGAGGCAACCCACAGAATGGGAGAAGATGTTCACAAATCACACTACAGACAAAGGGCTGATATTCAAGATCTATAATGAACTCAAACTCAATACTCAAAAACAGATAGTCATGTCAAAAAATGGGCAGAAGACATAACAGACACTTCTCCAAAGAAGACATACAATTGACTAACAAACACATGAAAAAAATGCTCATTATTAACCATCAGGGAGATTCAAATCAAAACCACATTGAAAAAAAATTAAAATTAAAAACAAAAGCAAAAACACTTTGAGATACCACCTTATACCAGTTAGAATGGCCAAAATTAACAAGACAGTAAACACGTGTTGGAGAGGATGTGGAGAAAGGGGAACCCTTTTACACTTTTGGTAGGAATGCAAGTTGGTGCAACCACTTTGGAAAACAGTGTGGAGATTCCTTAGTTAATTAAAAATAGAGATACATTATGACCCTGCAACTGTATTACTGGGCATTTACCCCAAAGATACAGATGTAGTGAAAAGAAGGGCCATCATTACCCCAATGTTTAGCATCAATGGCCACAGTTGCCAAACTGTGAAAGAGCCAAGATACCCTTCAACAGACGAATGGATAAAGAGAATATGGTTCATATATACAATGGAATATTATGCCTCCTTAAGAAAGGATGAATATCCAACTTTTGTTGAACATGGACAGGACTGGAGGAGATTATGCTGAGTAAAATAAGTCAAGCAAAGAGAGTCAATTATCATATGGTTTCACTTACTTGTGAAGCATAAGGAATAATATGGAGGACATTGGGAGAAGGAAAGAAGGAAGTTGGGGGAAATCAGAGGGGGGGATGAACAATGAGAGACTATGGGCTCTGAGAAACAAACTGAGGGTGTTTGGAAGAGAGGAGATTGGGTTTTTGGGTAAGCCTGGTGGTGGTTATTAAGGAGGGCATGTATTGCTTGGATCAGTGGGTGGGGTGCATAGACAATGAATCTTGGAACACTGAAAAAATAAAAAGAAATTAAATTTAAATAAACAGCAAGCAAACAAACAAATAAATAAATGTGTTTGTTTTTAAAGAAAACAGCTTGTTTACCAAAATATTTCTAAAATAGCACAGCCATGGACCATTTAGAATTAGGAAAAAAAAGCTATTTCAGGACATTGGATAACATGTTTTTTAGTGAAATTTTATAAACTAAAAACTTCATTTATTTCTATATTTACAGTTTTTTAAAGAAATTACTCAGAATTATGCTGAGATGTAAACTTTAATTCCGTGCATTCATGTACGGAATGTAAAATGTGGGTACAGAACTGAGGAAGAATAGATACAAAGTGAGAAGACTTAGGTAAACATTACCTCCCTTATCAAAAGTTGCCTATGAAATGGTCATCTTGTATTTCCAAATCTTAGCTGTCTATAAGATAAAGATGTGACAACTGCTCAACAGGATTATAGTATTAGAAGGAGGCAATGGTAGTGTAGGGTCATTTTAACTAGAAAGCATATTTTAAATGTAAAGTTTCAAAGATATTATATTTTATGTAAGCCTTTATGAAGTGTCATATAAATTATTCTCTGCCAGTTTTTTTTTTTTTTTTCTGCATTTGATTATTCATGACTGGGATTTTTCAGGATTTTTTCTCACTTTAGTGAGACACATTATCAGACACTTTTCTGATAATTCCATTAGTCATTATATTCTATCAGAATATTCAACATTTAGGGAAAAAAGAGTCTTTTACAAAGCATTTATGTAACTTTGGTAAGTGTAGTAACAAACTTACTTATGAGGCTTGAGAAGAGCCAAAAGAATTCATATAACCATTCAGATCAATAACCTGTGTAATATTAGGATTGTGCCTATAATGAGGAGAGATGCATTTGAAATCAGCAATATTATTTGGATAAATGATTTTAGAATACTCTTCAATGTGTAATTTGAACAAATTAAAAATAATATTTCAAATAAGGTGATTTTTTTATTGTTCAAAACATGATTTTGCCATAGGTGTTATATTCAGAGAATAAATGAGGACAAAGTCAGACTTTTTTCACATACTGGATTTTACAAAACAACATTTAGATATTTAATTATGTCTAGGTGCTTTTTGGTATGACACCTTTTTTAAATGATTGTACGCATAAATGAACTGCAAAAATAGACATTTTCTCTACATCTTAAAATATTCCCAGAAGTAACAAGATAGTACTTCAAGTGAGTCTCACAAGAATAAAAATGGAAGAAAAGGTGCTTTCAAAATGCATAATTACTCTTCTACTGATATGTTATAATGTTTCAAGTGATAATTCTTAATAAACTGATATGGTATAATAGCAAATGCAGCTATAATATGCAGTGTGAAGGATATTTCTATAATAAGTCATTGTTTGGTTATTGTTAGGAGAATTAAAAAAATCTAAATAATATTAATGGACTAAGTCCATATCTGCCTTATATATCAAGCTTATTACCTTCACATTCCAACAAAGTTTCTTTGTTGCAAGACGGTAACAAGATGATTCATATCTGGCCAACATGCCTACAACAAATTGGTCAAAACAATTTGTTGATGACAAATTTAATGCCTTTTCTTAACCATTTATAATTGCAGGCTCATATTAAAATGGTTATAGATGTTAAAGAAGGAGTTACAGAGATATATGCATTGTACCTTAGACTTTTTCTGCCATGCTAATGAATAAATTTGAAACAAGGAATATAGCCAGATTACCCTATGACTTATTGTTAGCAAAAATAAAAAAAGCCTGTAGCCAAATATGGGTCATTAAATTCTGTAGAAATAACATGTTATTGAGGTGCCTGAGTGGCTCAGTCAGTTAAACATCTTTCTTTGGCTTAGGTCATGTTCTCAGGATCTTGGGATGAAGCCACACATCATGTGGGTAGGGAGTCTGCATCTCCCTCAGCCTCTGCCCCTCCCCCTGATGCTCCTGCTCTCTAAAATAAATAAAATCTTTAAAAAAAGAGAGAGAGAAAATATTGTCATATTATATATTTGATTATTTATAACCTACTTGTATAAGGTTCTTTGATTAAATGTAATCCACTTGTAAAATCATGCAGGCTTTTGCAGTTTTAAGATATGAATGTTATTTGGGAAACTTAAAGAATCAGTTTCTAACTTATTTTCATAGTTCCTTTCACATGGATAATATGAAGCATTTAGAAATATTTGATATAATACATACCTTCACTGATTCTGATTCTAATAAAAATTAATATTTTTAAAAGGTGCTAACATATTTCTCAGTATTTTTAAAAAATAGTGACCAATTTTATATTTAAGTTTCTGTCATTTAAGATCACAGTAGAAAATGATCTAGAAAAATAAATTGATCTAGAAAACAAAGGATATTATTCATAATTTAAAATTAGTTATACCTGCTAGACTTATTAAGCATTCATGACAGCTGGCATTAAACACTGAAGACCCTGTATTTTGATAACAAGGATTATTATGAACAATGGGCAGTGTTCTGTTCGAATGTCAAGGGTGAAGATGGTTAATTAAGCTGTTCAGATGTCTACAGACCAGATGAAGTGAAATACAAATGAGTAGATGCAAATAATAAAGCATATCCTAGAAAGCAGTTTATGTGATTACTATTCATAAATGCAGACCAAGGATAATATTTATCCACTGTTCCTTTTGGAAAGTATGTTTTAAAATGACACCATAAAAATAGCTTAAAAAAACAGATATTAACTCTATAGTGAAAATCTCAAGAAACATTACTAATACTCTCAAAATAAGAAGGAACATGTGATAATAATATTATTAATACAACAGCAAAACATTAAAAATTCCAAGGCAAACACTGTTTCCATAATTATCACATGATTTATCTGTTTAAGTATCATTAATTAAAAAAAGTTTAAGAAACTGATATTTATCAAGGAGGATAGTGCACAGCATTTTATAATGCAATTTAGCAATAACACAAACCTATATGACATTTAGAATTTGAGCAAAGAAATTATAAAGGAATGACATTCGCTATTGTAGCATGATATATTTAGAATTAATATACTTTTAAAGTTGCTCTTTGAAGGTGCTAGAGTTGGAAAGATAGTCTATAGGTATGAATATCTGAGAATAAAAAATTATTTAACCCCAAAACATTGGTCAATTATAGAAACAAGACAAACTCATATTTTAGGTTCATTAAAGAAACACCATTTATTGAGTAATTACTGAAAAGTAAGCACTAGAGACCTGAGACAGAAAGATGATTAAGTCATAAGAGAAGTTACTCTGGGAAGGATTCACTCTGCAAGTGTAAGAAGCATCCAACTAAGTATTATAAAATGATATAAGAATGGACTTCAGAGAAGACAGTATGGACTGCTTGTTTTTTAAAACTTTTCACACTAAATACAATAAAAACTCTGCAGATTAAACTTATACACACACACACACACACACACACAATTACTCTGAAAGGTGGAAAAAAGATGGTAGAACAACTAGCAACTTCAGAACACAAAGAACAGCAAAGTTTTTTGAGCTACCTAAAGTTTATTTTTGCTTCAGGTCTCCCAGAATGGGTGCTGGAGAAGCCAGCAATTAACATATGATAATAAGCACAGACATAAATAAGTAAATAAATAAATAATCTTAGCAATGAGACAATATCTCAACATGGCTTTGATTTTATATTTCCCTGATGACTAATGATGCTGAGAAAATATTCATATGCTTGTTGGTCATTTGTGTATGTGGCAAAATTTCTACTCAAGACTTTTGCTCATTTTTAATTGGATACATTATTCTTAAGATTTTATTTATTTATTTATTTGACAAACAGAGATCGCAAGCAAGTAGAGAGGCAGGCAGAGAGAGAGGGGGAAGCAGACTACCCGCTGAGCAGGGAGCCCAGTGCGGGGATCAATGCAAGGCTCGATTTGGGGCTTCATCCCAGGACCCTGAGATCATGACCTGCATCAAAGGCAGAGGCTTAACCCACTGAGCCACCCAGGCGCCTCTAATAGAATAGATTTTGTTTTTGCTGTTAAATTGCAGGAAATCTTTATATATTTTGGATATAAACCCTTTACATTTGTGGTTTTCATTTTTTTTTTTTCCATTTCATTGGTTATCTTTTCATTCTATTGATTGGTTCCTTTGTAGCATGGGAGTTTTAAAAGTTGATGTCACATTTGTTTGTCTTTGCTTTTGTGGATGTGCTTTTGATGTCATAAACAAGAAATCCACCCTGGTTAAGTTTACTCTAAGCATTTCATTCTTTCTGATTCTATTGTCAATGGGATTCTTTTAATTGCTTTTTTCAATTGTTCATTGTTAGTATATAGAAATGCAACTGATTTTGTGTGTTGATTTTTTTTTTTTCCTGCAACCTCACTAAATTTGCTAAGAGGTTCTGAAAATGTCTTCTGCAATCTTTAGGGTTTTTTACATTTAAGCTCATGTCATCTGTGGATAAAGAATAGCATTACCTCTTTTCCAATTTGAATGTCTTTTATTTCTTATTCTTGCCTAAGTACTCTTCCTAGGACTTCCAATGCCAAGTTGAGAAGTATTAGAAGTCAAGTAGTGAGAGCAGGCATACTTACCTTGTTTCTGATCTCAGAGAGTAAGTTTTCAGTTTTTCACCATTGAACTGGTTGTTAACTGTGGGCTTTTTCATAAATGATCTGTAGTATGTTGAATGAATTTCCTCTTATTCTTAGAAGTTTTTTTTTTTTTAATGGAAGTTTGTATTTTTTTCAAATGTTATTTCTGTTCACTGAGATAATCCTGTGTTTGTTATTCTTCATTCTGTTAATGTGCACATTGTATTGATTAATTTTCATATGCTGAAATATCCTTGCATTCCAAGCAATAAATTCAATTTGGTCATAACATATATAGCACTATTAAGTGTTACTGAATTTTGTTTGCTTACATTTTGTTGAGAATTTTTTGATCAGTATTCATCAGGGATGTTGGTCTGTGGTATTCTTGCAATATCTGTCAAGTTTTAGCATTACAGTAATGATAGCCTAATAAAAAGGTTTTAGAAGTATTCTCTACTCTTCAGTTTTGAGGGGAGTGATTTGAAGATGATAAGTTGTAATTCTTTAAATGTTTGTCAGAATTATGTCAGTAAAGTCGTCTGGCCCAAGGCATTTGGGGAGAGAATTTTTATTTTTAATTATAAATTCAATCTTGCATTGTAAGTCTGCTCAGATTTCTGTTTTATTTCTTCAAGAGTTAGTATTGGTAGGTTCTGTGTTTCTAGAATTTTTTTTTTTTTTTTTGCTATGTTATCTAATTTGTTGGTGTGTGATTATTAACAGTTGCTTATTATTTTTTTTAATTTCTGTGCTATCTATTGTAATTTTCCTCTTCCATTTCTAACCTTTGTTATTTGAGTCCTTTTTAAAAGATTTTATTTATTGGAGAGAGAGAGAGAGAGAGACATGAACAGGGAAGGGGATGGGCAGAGGGAGAAGGAGAAGCAGACACCCTGCTGAGCAGGGAGCTTGACAGAGCAGTAGATCCCAGGACTCTGAAATCAGGGCTGGAGCCAAAGGCAGAAGCTTAACCAATTTAGCCATCGAGGTCGCCTGTCTTTTCTCTTTATTCTTTATCCAGTAAAGGATTCATCAATGTAATATATTTTTCAAAAAATAAACTATTATTTTGTTGATTTAAAGCTATTATTCTATTTTGTTGATTTTTCTGTTTATGTATTCTCTATTTCTGCTCCAATTTTTATTATTTTCTTTCTTCTGTTAACTTTATTTTGTTCTACTTTCTTGTAGTGTAAATTTAAGATTGCTGACTAGAGATTTTTGTTCTTTAATACTAGTTAGGAATTTGCCACTGTGAATTATGTTTACAAAAAGAGAGTGAGAGTGTGCATGAGTGTGCATGCACTCTTACTGTTTTTGCTATGTCCCATAAGTTTTGATATGTTGTATTTTCATTTTCATCTGTCTCAAGGTATTTTCTACTTTTCCTTGTGACTTCCTCTGTGATCTATTTGTTGTTTAAGCATGTATTGTTTAATTGCCATACATTTGTGAGTCTTCTAGTTTCCATTTTTAGTTCCATTTCACTGTGGTCAAAAAGGATGTTTAGTATCATTTAAATCTTCCTGAATTTGTAAAGACTTGTTTGTGGTGTAACATATCTATCCTGGAGAATATTCTATATACTCCTGAGAAGAATATGCATTCTACTGCTTTTGGATAGAGTGTTCTGTATATATTTATTAGGTCCATCTGGTCTATAGTGTTCAAGTTCTTTTGATCATCTGTCTGATTGAACTACCTATTACTGAAAGTGGAGTATTAAAATCTACTTTAGTGTTATGATTTCTTCCTTCTATTCTGTCAGCTTGCTTTATATATTTGAGAGATAGTCTGATATAAAATGCATACATATTTAAAATTATTGTATCTTCCTGGTGAATTGACCCTTTTATCATACTATAATATCCTTGTCTCCTGTAACAGTATTTGACTAAATATATATGTTGTCTGATATAACTATGGCCAACCCTATTCTCTTTTGGTTATCATTTGCATGGAGTTAATTTTTACATTCCTTC
>NC_081558.1:183839590-183859879 GCF_022355385.1 Mustela nigripes
AGATTTAATCCATTTGTATTTAAGATAATTACTGATAGGGAAGGAATTACTATTGACATTTTGCTAATTATGTCCTATATATCTTCTACTGATTTTGTCCTTTCCCTTTCTTGCTGCCCTGTGTTTCATTGTTTTTTTTGTGTGTCTTTGCATGCTTTGGCTTTTTTCTCCTATTTTCTTTTGTAAATCTTCTATATGTATTTTCTCTGTGGTTACCATGGGGATTAACTAAGACATCTTAGAGTCATATATTAATTGTAAATTTATACATTAAATCACAGCAAAAAAATTCTACCGTTTATATCTCACCCACATTTTCACTAATGCCACAAATTACCTCTTTTTATATCTTATATCAATTAATGTAATGTTATTGTCTGTATGCTTTGAACTTTTAAATCTGTAACTATATTAAAAGTGAGTTGTTGTTTGGGTAGCCTGCGGAGCCTGGTCAGTTAAGTGGCTGACTATTGATTTTGGCTCAGGTGATAATCTCCAGGTTGTGAGACTGAGCCCTGAGTTGGTTTCCATGCTCAGTGGGGAGTCTGCTTCAGATTGTCTCCCCCTCCCTCTCCCTTGCCTCTCCCCCAACTTATGCACACTCTCTCACTCCCTTTTTGTTAAGTTTCTGCTGAGGTACCTGAGGATAATCTTATGTGAGTTCCCCTCTACATGACAAGTTTTTCTCTCTTCCTGCTTTCAAAATTTTTCTTCTTATTTTTGACTTTTGACAGCTTGATTACAATATATTTCATTATGTATGCTAGTTGGAATCTTTTTAACTTCTTGAATTTGGATCTTTATTTCCTTCCTTATATTTGGGAAATTTTTGGCCAATATTGCTTCACATTTTCTCTCTCCCTTCTCCTTGGATTTCCATAATACATAAAGTGGCCTGCATGCTGGGGGTCCTATAATTCCTTTGGACTTTTTAACTTTTCTTAGTTCTTTTTTTTATGGTTTTCTGATTCTATAATTACAAATATACTGTTTTGAGTTCTGCTTGATCAACTGTGCTTTTGAAACCAGTTTATTTTTCAATTCAGTTATTGTAATTTTTTTTAAGCTCCAGAATTTTTTTTTTTTTGCTTTTTTGGTAGTTTCTAGCTCCTTATTAATATCATTTTCCCATGCTCACTTTTCTTGATTTCATTTACTTATGTTTCTGCATTCTCTTGTGATGCATTGAATCTTTTTAATGTGATTATTTTGGATTTTTTTTGTCAAATAATTCATAGATGTCCATTTCTTTAGGGTTGATTTATGGAGATTTATTTTTGTCTTTTAGCTGGCCATGATTTCCTGTTTCTCTCTAGTTATATGTGAGGTAAATTTCTATTTGAAAAAACAGCTACCTCTCCACTCTTTATAGACTGATTTCAAACAGAGGAAGACCTTTACCAACCATCTTAAGTAGAGACTCTGGCAGCCTCTCAAACCTTTTATTCAGATGCATGTTCTCTAGGATTATGTGTTCCAGTTTCTTTGGTGCTTGTACTCTCTTGCCCTTTCTAATGTACAACACTGTAGGTACTTTGGGCTAAAATAAGCCAGTGAGCTCTCTTTTGCTCTCAGCAGTCCCAAGGTATTGAGTATGCTGAGTCCTTCTCAGTACTTTGAGTCAGGCAAAACATAAATCAGTCCTTCTGGAAGTTTTCTGAAGACTTGGAATGTTGCATATATGCATGTACATTTTACTCTTCTCTTTGTCTTCCTAAGGAGAAGCCACAAGCTGGGTACTTTCTGATTGATCTGAACCATGCAAGTGTTAGGGAAGGGCTGACATGGTAGAAATAAAACATCTTTTCTTATCTATTTCATTGTGTTATTTTTAGCTTTGAATGTGCTAGAGGCACTCTTACTTCATAAATGGTTTCTGGAATTCTCATTATAAACTTTTGTCTCTGTAAGGGAATGAGATCTAGGCCTTCCTCTTCCACCATCTTGCTGGCATCACTTTCCACTTACAACTGACTTTTGACAAATGTGCAAAATCAATTCAAGGAAGGAAAGATGATCTTCTCAACAAATGGTAATGGAGAAATTGGACATCTTTAAGATAGTATGCATGAATATAAGTCTATTTTACATAAAAATAAATCATTGTTATGGACTAAATATTTTTGTATCTCCAAAAAACATATTTTGAAATATTAATAGACAATGAAATGGTATTAAGAAGTGGTGCATTTGGGAGGTAATTAGAATTAAATGAGGTCATGAAAGCACATCTCTCATGAATGGATTAGTGCCCTTATTATAAGAGATATGAGAAAGCTTACTCTGTTGTCTGCCATGCTAGGATACAGTAAGTGAGCAGTTTGCAACCTGAAAGAGGGTCTTCACAGAACTGGATCATGTTGATTCCTGATATTGGAATTCCAGCTCCTATTACTGTGAGAAATAATATTTGTTCTTATAAGCCATCTAGTCTGTGGTATTTCTGTTATAGCAGCTTGAACAAATGGAGGAAGTCATGTAATTAAACAAAATATAAAAATAAAACTTTGAGAAAATATATAGGAGAAAATCTTCCATAACTAGGTCTATGCAAAGAATTTTTACAGATGAACATTAAACATGATTTATAAAAGGAAAAACTGATAATGTGTATTTTCAAAATTTAAGCAAAATTCTGCTCTGTGAAAGATTCTTTAGGATGAAAATACAAGCTATATGCTGAAAGAGAATATTTGGAAACTACATATTTGACAATGCACAAATATCTTGAGTAGAGTAAGAACTATCAAACTCAATTATAAAAATAAAGCCAATAATGAAATTAGAAAATGGGTGAAAAATATGATGGGATTTTTCCAGAAAACATACAGATGGAAAATATGCACATGAAAACATGTTTGACAACATTCACCATTAGGGAAATGAAAATGAAAACCATAGTGAAATATTACTACACAGTTACCAGAATGGCTCAAATGAAAAATTGTGACAACACTAAATACTGAAAAGAACATGAAAAAATTTTATATGAATTTTTTAGATGAATATAGAAAGCTATAGCTACATTTTTATTTGAATTTTTATATGAATGTAAATTGTTTTTTACATTTTTATATGAATGTAAAAAGCTATAGCTACTCTAAAAAATTTGGCAACAATACAGTTGTTTCAGTACCATTTGTTGAAAATCAGTTGAATATACATTGACCTGTCTCTGTGTTTTCAATTATGTTCCATTGGGCTATTATTATATTCTATTGCTGATGATGCACTATCTTTATTACTTAAAGTTTAGAATAAATTTTGAAATCAAATTGTATGATTTTCTACAGCTATCTCTTCTTCTGCAAAATTGTTCTTTATTATTCTAGTTTGATTGCATTTGCATATAAATGGTAGAGTTTTAATTATACTGTATTGAATCTACAGATCTACCTGAGGAGAAATGACATTTTAATACCATTGAGTCTTCCATTTTATGAAGGTGATATAGTTCTCCATTCATTAAGTTCTTTGTTTTCTTTTAATAGTGTTTCCTAGTTTTCAATGTGGAGGAAATATACCTTTATTTTTCTCAAATTTATTGCAAAGTTTGTTCTATTTTTGATATTATAGTGGGTCAAATTGTTTTTAATCTCTATTTCCAATTGTGTCTATTTACCAATAAGTCTACTACCAAAGCTTCTCACACATTTACGTGTATCACAATTGACACCATGAATATATTCCTTCAGCTAGAGAAAGCTGGGTTTTCTTGTAGTGCATGCTGGTGTGCTGGCAATAAATTCTCTAAATTTTTCTTTATGTAAAAATGCTCCATTTTGCTTTTATTTTAATGGATAATTTCACCATAAATAGAAATTTAGGTTGTCAGTAATAACAAAAACAATGGTGTGTTAAAAATGATATCAATATTATATATATTATTACATATAGGTTGTCCCCCCGCCTTGGTGGTGGAGAGAGAGAGAGAGTGCACAGTGGGAGGGGCAAAGAGAGAAAGAGGGAGAGAATCTTGAGCAGGCTCCATGCTCAGTGCAGAGCCCATCAAGAGCTCACTCTCACAATCCTGAAATCATGACCTACGCCAAAATTCAGATGCCTAACCAACTGAGCCACCTAGGTGTCCTTATATACAATAGTTTCTTAATATTATTCTCATCACTTTGAATATGTCATTTTTATGTCTTCTGATCTGATTAATTTCTGATAGAAACTGAATCATTAATTATAATGTTTCCTGGGGCACCTGGGTGGCTCAGTGGGTTAAAGCCTCTTCCTTCAGCTCAGGACATGATCTCAGGGCCCTGGGATCGAGCCCCACATCAAGCTCTCTGCTCAGTGGGGAACCTGCTTCCTCCTCTCTCTCTCTGCCTGCCTCTCTGCCTGCTTGTGATCTCTGTCTGTCAAATAAATAAATAAAATCTTTTAAAACAATTATATTGTTTCTCAAAATACATAGAAAAATATATTTTTTGGTTTTTCTAAAAATTTTTAAAGTTTCTCTTAATTTTTAGTACATATATTATCATTTTTCTGTTTTCATCTTGCTTGTTATTTGTTGAACTTCTTGGATATGTAAATTCATGTGCTCTGACAAATTTGTGAAATTTTTGGCTCTTTATATTACTTATCTTTCCTTCCTCTAGCTCTTCTCTTTCTGGGACTTCAGTTACATAGATTAGATACTTTACATTCCCTTACATGTCTTTGAAACCCTGACATTTTTTTTCTTGTCTTTTTTTTCCCATATTTCTAGATTGTACACTATATTTTTTACTTGTTTTTAGGTTTGCTGACTTATTCTATTATCTGAAATCTGATATTAAGCAAAAGTTCATTTTTCTTTCACAATTACTGTACTTTTCAGCATTTGATTTACTGAGTCGTTCTCATTTGTCTGTTGAGATTCCCCAAATATTCATATATTAAAATCTGTTTCCATTAACTTTGTACATATGTCACTATAATTCTTTGAATATATTTATATAATAGTTGCTCTAAAATTTTTACCTGGTGAATTCAATGTAAATTCAGTTTCTGTGGTTTATCTTTCTTCCCTGTTACAAGTGACACTTTCTCTTTCTTTGATGTAGCTATTTGGGTTGAAAAATGGACATTACAGATCATGGATTGCTGTGGCCCTAGATTCTGTTTTATGTTCTCTACGGTCTTTTTGCTCTTAAGAGATTTACCCCTGATTCTCAGATATTCTTCCAGCCTCAGGATCTGTCCACTGAGATCTTAAACTTTAAAGCTTCTATTGTCTTTTGCCTTGATGGTGTGCAGTTGGGAATTGCACTCAGTTAAAAAATGAAACAAAGCAATAAAATCTCAAATTTCACTCAATACAACTCTATCTTTAAAAAATAGAGTCCTCATTTTCTTTTGCATAAATATTGCTGTCCATTCTTCCATCCATTCATGAGTCTGTGATGTAGATGACAACCGGAAATATGGCCAAGTTTATACACCCATTTTGGATCTTACTCTTTCTGATATTCTCTAACTGCCACATTTCCTCTTTTAACCTTTCAGTGACCCTTTTAACACTAAACCCTGTTTTCTAGCACTTTCAGTGGATAAAGATGAACTTTTCTCTACTTATTTTATAATAGCATTGGGGTTTGGGGAGAGCACTCAGGTCAGAAAGACATAGACTTACAATTCTCATAACTGGTTACAGTATTTTAAAGAATAAACTCTAACTGTATTTTTCTTCTGACTGCTTTCCAGTTTGTTGTAGGTTTTATATGTGTGAGGGATTAAACTAACAATCTTACTGGAGGTTCTCTAGTTATTAAAATTTTATGCCAATTTTTTAAATTCTTATATATACTTGATCAAGCAAATATTAGGAGAATTTTCACTTAATAATAATCTTCTGGAAATGAAGAGAAGGAAGAGTGAGTGAGTTCTATAATTCATTATTAAAATTTACAATAAAAAATAAAAAGAATTTACACATTACATACAACCTAGTCCTGTGAGTCTTTAGGTTCTCTGCCTGAAAGAGAGATTCCTCAACTTGCAGGCCATGAGAGCTTCCCAATAGTTGTTATGAGAGGATTTCTGCTCTTCTCCCTATGGTTCTACAAGCTGGAATCTGGAAATATTATCTTATGCCTGATACTGTAAACATATCAAGATCTATACAGAACACTATTATTATATTGAAATAAGTATATGGATAGGAAAAAAAAAGGAAATAATATACTTTAGACATTCTTCTCTAATGCTGCCTTCACTACTTTCTCTTTCACAAGTCCATTGGCAATCTTTTTACAAATGTGTCTAATCTTCTTTATATTTCTAATCTGAAACACCTTTACTATTCTTTCCTCAACAGTTCTTGTGAAGGGCCTAACAATGCATGTCTCAGATTTCTAACTGCAGGATATACGATTAAGATAGTTCTAGCTACTGCACTCTGATATTATCACCATGTTCACAGTGAGGATATGGGTCCCATGGGCTGTTCTTAAGGCAGGCCCATTGCTAGAAAATACAGGACTTCTTTGATGAGCAGTGTTGACTAGAAAACTCTTTAATGGCTCTTCTGAATTCTTTTATACCTGCAGTGCTTTCTAAAGTATTGACAACCCTCCTTCCTTCCTTTCTTTTCTTTTTCATATAAGGTCAGACCTGAATCATAGGCTAAAGGCTTTCATAGCTTCCCCTCGCTCTCTTCCTGTAGTATCTAACATATATCTTGCACCCCTAATTCTGTCTTGATGTCTGCATCATGAAGGATCCAAAATAATGCAGACCTTGATCTATGCCAGCATCAGGAAATATTCTTCTAATAAGGTGCATTTTAATCCTTATGTTAACTTGTTTTCTTCTCTCTCACCCCCTACAGACATTCGAAATATAGAAAATAGAGAGTTAATGAAGTGAATAGAAGGGAAAATTTTTTTACTTTGTTTATCTTTCCAAAATACTGATACTGAAATCCTCAGAATGTGTGTATTTGTTTAATTTCAGAAAAATATTAGGTCATGGGAAAATTTTAAAAAGAAAAAAAAGGGGCACCTGGGTGGCTCAGTGTGTTAAAGCCTCTGCCTTCGGCTCAAGTCATAATCCCAGGGTCCTCGGATTGAGCCCCTCAGGGAGCCTGCTTCCTCCCCCCCTCTCTGTCTCTCTCTGTCTACTTGTGATTTCTCTCTCTCTGTCAAATAAATAAAATCTTAAAACCCCAATGTTTATAGCGGCAATGTCCACGGTCGCCAAACTGTGGAAAGAATCAAGATGCCCTTTAACAGAAGAATGGATAAATAAGGAAGATGTGGTGCATATACACTATGGAGTATTATGCCTCCATCAGAAAGGATGAACCCAACTTTTGTTGCAACATGGATGGGACTGAAGAGATTATGCTGAGTGAAATAAGTCAAGCAGAGAGAGTCAATTATCATATGGTTTCACTTATTTGTGGAGCATAACAAATAGCATGGAGGACATGGGGAGTTAGAGAGGAGAAGGGAGTTGGAGGAAATTGGAAGGGGAGGTGAACCATGAGAGACTATGGACTCTGAAAAACAATCTGAGGGTTTTGAAGTGGCGGGGGGGTGGGAGGTTGGGGTACAAGGTGGTAGGTATTTTAGAGGGCATGGATTGCATGGAGCACTGGGTGTGGTGTAAAAATAATGAATACTGTTATGCTGAAAATAAATAAAAAATAAACTTAAAAAAAAGAAAAGAAAAAAGAAAGAAAGAAAGAAAGAAAGAAAGAAAGAAAAAAAAGCACTTCTGTTGGCAGATAATGAACTACATGGAAAATAGACCAATTCGTAAAGTCTAAGTATTAAAAAAAGGAAATGTATAGGGCACTTGCCATGAACTAAGATACACCCTATTTATTTCATCTTAAAGAATACAATGACATAAGTTATTCTTTGGATACTTATTTTTTCAAGTTTATCTTGGTTGTTTCCTTAGTAATTTGTTGAATTTGAAATATCATCAAGAAACAACATGACATGAACACAGATAAAGCATGGCACCCTAATTCTGTTTGTGTTTGGTTAAAAGTGGTCAGCCTCAGATGTTCCAGACTCTATTAGTATATTTTAAGGTTAAAATAATTTTACAGACAATTTAAGACAAACAAGAATATATTTCTAGACCTATAGGGATACAGGAACCATAACTTGAAAATCAATGGTGTAGAACTGAGGCCATTTTAAATCCAAACTCTTCAGTATCTGGCTATCAACTCCTTTTCCAACTTATGTCTATCTGAATCAGGGGAATGTTTATAAAAATCATAGTACATAAACTATGACATAGCCATTTGAAATTATATTACAGAATGATTTTATGACTCAGAAATGTAATTTTTGCTAAAAATTAGACTAGAAAATGGTATAGTTGTATTATCTTAATTGTGTAGGATACACAAACAGTGATAATCACTGTTGATGGGATTAAGAAGTTTTTCCCCTATTTTCCCAAATTCTAAATTGTTTTCTAAATTTTCTACAAATTTGTAATAAGCTCTTTTAAAAATTATTATTTAATAGATAAGATGCCAGTTGTTCCATCTCCTGAAGCAAGGGAAACGAAAGCAAAAATGTTCTATTGGGACTTCGTCAACATTAAAATCTTCTGCACCATGAAGAAAACAATCAACAAAACTAAAAGGCAGCCTACAGAGTGAGAGAAGTTATTTGCAAAAATGACACCTGATAAAGGGCTAGTATTCAAAATCTGTAAAGAACTTATCAAACCCAACATCCAAAAAACAAAAAAATCCAGTTAAGAAATGGGCAGAAGACATGAATAAACATTTCTCCAAAGAGGATATCCAGATGGCAAATAGACATGAAAATATGCTTAAAATCACTCATCATTAAGGAAATATAAGTCAAAACCACAATGAGTTACCACCTCATACCTGTCAGAGTAGCTAATCAATAACACAGGAAACAACAGATGTTGGCAAGGATGTAGAGAAAGGGGAACTCCTTACACTGTATGTGGGCATGGAAAGTGGTGTAGCTACTCTGAAAACCAGTATGGAATTTCCTCAAAAAGTTGAAAATAGAACTACCCTATGACCTAGCAATTACACTAGGAGGTATTTGCACAATGGATATAAAAATATTGATTTTAAGGGGCACATGCACCCTGATTTTACAGCAGTGTTATCAATAATAACCAAGTTATGGATAAAACAGTAACATCCATTGACTGATGAATAAATAATACACACAAACACACATAATGGAGTACTACTCAGCCATCAAAGGAATGAAAAATTGTCATTTGCAAAGATGTGGATGGAGCTAAAGTGTAATACACTGAGTTAAACCACTCAGCCAGAGAAAGACCAATACCATATGATTTCACTCATATGTGGGACATAGGAAACAAAACATCAAAACCCTAGAGGAGAACACAGGCAACAACCTCTTTGACCTCAGCCATAGCAATTTCTTTCTAGATACATCTCCTCAGGCAAGGGAAACAAAAGCAAACATGTTCTATTGGGACTTCATCAAGATTAAAATCTTCCGCACAGATGAACATAAGGGGAGGGGGAGATGGGAGCAACCATAAGGGACTCTTAATTATAGAGACCAAACTGAGGGTTGCTCCAAGGAGGTAGGCTGGGGATGGGCTAAACGGTTTATGGATATTGGGGATACTTTTTGTGTTGAGCCCTGGATGCTATATGTAAGTGTCCTGAAACCAATATTACACTATATGTTAAGTAACTAGGATTTATTTTTTTTCTGATTTATTTTTTTTAATTTTTTTATCAATGTATATATTTTTTTGCATTTTTTTAATATAATTTTTTATTTTTTATAAACATATATTTTTATCCCCAGGGGTACAGGTCTGTGAATCGCCAGGTTTACACACTTCACAGCACTCACCAAAGCACATACCCTCCCCAATGTCCATAATCCCACCCCCTTCTCCCAAACCCCCTCCCCCCAGCAACCCTCAGTTTGTTTTGTGAGATTGAGAGTCACTTATGGTTTGACTCCCTCCCAATCCCAGATACTTTCATTTATTCTTCTCCTACCCACTTAAGCCCCCATGTTGCATCACCACTTCCTCATATCAGGGAGATCATATGATAGTTGTCTTTCTCTGCTTGATTATTTCACTAAGCATGATACGCTCTAGTTCCATCCATGTTGTCGCAAATGGCAAGATTTCATTTCTTTTGATGGCTGCATAGTATTCCATTGTGTATATATACCACTTCTTCTTGATCCATTCATCTGTTGATGGGCATCTAGGTTCTTTCCATAGTTTGGCTATTGTGGACATTGCTGCTATAAGCATTCGGGTGCACGTGCCCCTTTGGATCACTACATTTGTATCTTTAGGGTAAATGCCCAATAGTGCAATTGCTGGGTCATAGGGCAGTTCTATTTTCAACATTTTGAGGAACCTCCATGCTGTTTTCCAGAGAGGTTGCACCAGCTTGCATTCCCACCAACAGTGTAGGAGGGTTCCCCTTTCTCCGCATCCTCGCCAGCATCTGTCATTTCCTGACTTGTTGATTTTAGCCATTCTGACTGGTGTGAGGTGATATCGCATTGTGGTTTTGATTTGTATTTCCCTGATGCCGAGTGATATGGAGCACTTTTTCATGTGTCTGTTGGCCATCTGGATATCTTCTTTGCAGAAATGTCTGTTCATGTCCTCTGCCCATTTCTTGATTGGATTATTTGTTCTTTGGGTGTTGAGTTTGCTAAGTTCTTTATAGATTCTGGACACTCGTCCTTTATCTGATATGTTGTTTGCAAATATCTTCTCCCATTCTGTCAGTTGTCTTTTGATTTTGTTAACTGTTTCCTTTGCTGTGCAAAAGCTTTTGATCTTGATGAAATCCCAATAGTTCATTTTTGCCCTTGCTTCCCTTGCCTTTGGCGTTGTTCCTACGAAGATGTTGCTGCAGCTGAGGTCAAAGAGGTTGCTGCCTGTGTTCTCCTCAAGGATTTTGATGGATTCCTTTCGCACTTGGAGGTCCTTCATCCATTTTGAGTCTATTTTTGTGTGTGGTGTAAGGAAATGGTCCAATTTCATTTTTCTGCATGTGGCTGTCCAGTTTTCCAAGCACCATTTATTGAAGAGGCTGTCTTTTTTCCATTGGACATTCTTTCCTGCTTTGTCGAAGATTAGTTGACCATAGTGTTGAGGGTCTATTTCTGGGCTCTCTATTCTGTTCCATTGATCTATGTGTCTGTTTTTGTGCCAATACCATGCAGTCTTGATGATGACAGCTTTGTAATAGAGCATGAAGTCCGGAATTGTGATGCCACCAATGTTGGCTTTCTTTTTTAATATCCCTTTGTCTATTCGAGGTCTTTTCTGGTTCCATATAAATTTTAGAATTATTTGTTCCATATCTTTGAAAAAGATGGATGGTACTTTGATAGGAATTGCATTAAATGTGTAGATTGCTTTAGGTAGCATAGACATTTTCACAATATTTATTCTTCCAATCCAGGAGCATGGAACATTTCTCCATTTCTTTGTGTCTTCCTCAATTTCTTTCATGAGTACTTTATAGTTTTCTGAGTATAGATTCTGTGTCTCTTTGGTTAGGTTTATTCCTAGGTATCTTACGGTTTTGGGTGCAATTGTAAATGGGATTGACTCCTTAATTTCCGTTTCTTCTGTCTTGCTGTTGGTGTAGAGAAATGCAACTGATTTCTGTGCATTGATTTTATATCCTGACACTTTACTGAATTCCTGTACAAGTTATAGCAGTTTTGGAGTGGAGTCTTTTGGGTTTTCCACATATAGTATCATATCATCTGCAAAGAGTGATAATTTGACTTCTTCTTTGCCGATTGGATGCCTTTAATTTCCTTTTGTTGTTTGATTGCTGAGGCTAGGACCTCTAGTACTATGTTGAATAGCAGTGGTGATAATGGACATCCCTGCCGTGTTCCTGACCTTAGCGGAAAAGCTTTCAGTTTTTCTCCATTGAGAATGATATTTGCAGTGGGTTTTTCATAGATGGCTTTGATGATATTGAGGTGTGTGCCCTCTATCCCTACACTTTGAAGAGTTTTGATCAGGAAGGGATGCTGTACTTTGTCAAATGCTTTTTCAGCATCTATTGAGAGTATCATATGGTTCTTGTTCTTTCTTTTATTGATGTGTTGTATCACATTGACTGATTTGCGGATGTTGAACCAACCTTGCAGCCCTGGAATAAATCCCACTTGGTCGTGGTGAATAATCGGGAAAGAATTTACCATGCTAATGGACATCAGAAGAAAGCAGGAGTGGCAATCCTTATATCAGATCAATTAGATGTTAAGCCAAAGACTATAATAAGAGATGAGGAAGGACACTATATCATACTCAAAGGGTGTGTCAACAAGAAGATTTAACAATTTTAAATATCTATGCCCCCAACGTGGGAGCAGCCAACTATATAAACCAATTAATAACAAAATCAAAGAAAAAACATCAACAATAATACAATAATAGTAGGGGACTTTAACACTCCCCTCACTGAAATGGACAGATCATCCAAGCAAAAGATCAGCAAGGAAATAAAGGCCTTAAACGACACACTGGACCAGATGGACATCAAAGATATATTCAGAACATTTTATCCCAAAGCAACAGAATACACATTCTTCTCTAGTGCACATGGAACATTCTCCAGAATAGATCACATCCTCGGTCCTAAATCAGGACTCAACCGGTATCAAAAGATTGAGATCATTCCCTGCATATTTTCAGACCACAATGCTCTAAAGCTAGAACTCAACCACAAAAGGAAGTTTGAAAAGAACCAAAATACATGGAGACTAAACAGCATCCTTCTAAAGAATGAATGGGTCAACCGGGAAATTAAAGAAGAATTGAAAAAAAAATCATGGAAACAAATGATAATGAAAATACAACGGTTCAAAATCTGTGGGAAACAACAAAGGCAGTTCTGAGAGGAAAATATATAGCGGTACAAGCCTTTCTCAAGAAACAAGAAAGGTCTCAGGTACACAACCTAACCCTACACCTAAAGGAGCTGGAGAAAGAACAAGAAAGAAACCCTAAGCCCCGCAGGAGAAGAGAAATCATAAAGATCAGAGCAGAAATCAATGATATAGAAACCAAAAAAACAATAGAGCAAATCAACGAAAGTAGGAGCTGGTTCTTTGAAAGAATTAATAAAATTGATAAACCCCTGGCCCGACTTATCAAAAAGAAAAGAGAAAGGACCCAAATAAATAAAATCATGAATGAAAGAGGAGAGATCACAACTAACACCAAAGAAATACAAACTATTATAAGAACATACTATGAGCAACTCTACGGCAATAAATTTGACAATCTGGAAGAAATGGATGCATTCCTAGAAACATATAAACTACCACAACTGAACCAGGAAGAAATAGAAAGCCTGAACAGACCCATAACCAGTAAGGAGATTGAAACAGTCATTAAAAATCTCCAAACAAACAAAAGCCCAGGGCCAGACGGCTTCCCGGGGGAATTCTACCAAACATTTAAAGAAGAACTAATTCCTATTCTCCTAAAACTCTTCCAAAAAATAGAAATGAAAGGAAAACTTCCAAACTCATTTTATGAGGCCAGCATCACCTTGATCCCAAAACCAGACAAGGATCCCACCAAAAAAGAGAGCTATAGACCAATATCCTTGATGGACACAGATGCGAAAATACTCAACAAAATACTAGCCAATAGGATTCAACAGTACATTAAAAAGATTATTCACCACGACCAAGTGGGATTTATTCCAGGGCTGCAAGTAACCAGGATTTAAATAAAAATTTTAAAGAAACAAAAAATTTAATTAAAAACTTGCCATGATTAGGTAAGGAGTGTTTTGTTGTTGTTGTTGTTGTTTGTTTATTTTTTTTTGGCTTAAAAAATAAAAACAAATGAGGGGTGCCTGGGTGGGCCAGTGGGTTAAAGCCTCTGCTTTCTGCTCAGGTCATCTCCCAGCGTCCCGGGATCGAGTCCCGCATCGGGCTCTCTGCTTAGCAGAGAGCCTGCTTTCCTTCCCCTCTCTCTCTGCCTGCCCCTCTGCCTACTTGTGATTTATTTCTGTCAAATAATTTTTAAAAAATAAATAAATAAAATAAAATAAAAATTTAAAAATAAAAACAAATGAAAAAATGAGGAGAAAGAAGAAGAACAATCAAGCCAGAATGAAAAAAGGTGTTCCAAGAATAAGAAATTGAAGTGATAAGAATGGCTGTTTTTAATATAAGAAGAGGTTTTTCTCATTACATATAAAATAAGTGTAAATACTTATTACATATAATGCTTATTACATATAAAATAAGGGGAAATTATACATGAGTACAGCTTTTATTCAGGTTTTTATAGTTAAAAACCTGAATAAAGGCCGTAGTCATATATAATCTAAATAAAAATTGCTATTTTCATTTATATATATATATATATATATATATATATATATTTTTTTTTTTTAGCAGACCAGATACAGACCATTAAGATACAATGACCGGAATACCAGATAGGACATTAGCAGGAACCAAATGCCAGGGATTAAAAAGAAAGTAACTTCATATTTTTAGAATAATTATATTTTAAACTATAACATCTATGTTTTATTTTCAGTTCAATAAATTATATGAAAGACACTAGTGGAAAGCATTTATTATATCTGTTGCACACAAAAGTTAGCATTCCAACTCACTTTTCACAAGAATACATTTGTGTAATCTCCATAAAAAAATGTTTTCAATGGGGCGCCTGGGTGGCTTAGTGGGTTAAGCCTCTGCCATAGGCTTGGGTCATGATCTCAGGGTCCTGGGATCAAGCCCTGAATTGGGCTCTCTGCTCAGTGGGAGCCTGCTTCCCCCTCTCTCTGCCTGCCTATGCCTACTCGTGATCTCTGTCAAATAAATAAATTAAAATCTTTAAAAAAAATGTTTTCAAGTAACTGATAAATGGATGTTTAAGCACATAGTAGCTGCTTAATAATATGTATTAAATAGCTTATGCTATAATCATAAGATTATTATTTTGGATGGTATCCAAATAAATTCAAGACAAGTAGTATCCAATTTGTGGGTACTGCTAAAAGACAAATAGCACACTTTAAATTAAATTTTGAATATGTGCTATAATATTTGATAATTTATTTTATTTTTAAAAAGACTTTATTTGTTTATTTGACAGGCAGAGATCACAAGCAGGCAGAGAGGCAGTCAGAGAGAGAGAGGAGAAAGCAGGTTCCCCACTGAGCAGAGAGCCTGATGCGGGGCTCAATCCCCATGCGGGGCTCGATCCCAATACCCTGGGATCATGACCTGAGCTGAAGGCAGAGGCTTTAACCCACTGAGCTACCAGGCACCCTAAGATTTGATATTTTAAATGTATAAGATCATTATGATTTTATATGTCAGATTAATTGTGAATGCATTTTTTACCTGTCATCACACAAATCTCTCTCACAAATAATGGAAAGACATTTTAAAGACAGTTTAAATGTCTAATAGGTAAACAAGCATATCTTTCCTGAACCTTAAATCACATTATCTATTGTTCAAGCAGAGTAAAAGGGGGAAAATGTATCATGTCAAATAAATCTTTACAAACTGTATTCTGTCATTAGAGACTGGAAATTATCTTATGAAACTATACAATTTATATTTTGCCTTGGCAATACATAAATGGTAGTTTTCAAGAAAGCCAAAAAAATACAGATACTTATTATGGTATTCTATTATATTTCACTTAATATTATTACAATAAAACAAAAACATTTTTTTTGGCTTGTTGTTTTTTTGCCTTGTTTTCCTCTATTTATTTTGAGGATATTTTAACTGAGAGGAAAATATATTTTAACATTTGGACACATATTCTTTACTAAAGGATTCCTGCTCAATATATACTTTGGAGATGTGGATCATGGGGCAAGGAAAGAAATAGCTATGAAGTTAATAGAAATAATTGTATGAATTTTCTTGAAGTCCTATTCAACTATAGATATGACAGCTCAGTTCATTTGGTGCACACATAGCCAGCAATGGTGGTTATATTACAAGGTCTGATTCAGATTGATAATTCAAAAAATCTCAGGCAGTTCAACATTTATTTTAGAAATATCAAAAGCAATTAGGTCAAGGGTTTAGCATTTCATTAAAGCATAGTCTATTAGAACTTTTTACACATATAAGAAAAGGATCTGCAATCAATAAATATCTGTTTTATTAAGCTCTGGAAATTCCTGCTGATTTTGATACTCAGAAAGAGAAATTAGAAAATAAACTTGTAATTAGAAGAGCACATTTTAGGATACAGAGTTCCCCACTCCACCCTTATTTTCTTTTCTAGGAGGAACTGATTAAAGGGCATGGCATAAAATTGGATATGGGAAGATAAGTTTCTGTAAGGCAGAATGTTTATCGATACTGTTATCTTAGCAACATCCTATTCTGAAGTACTTAAAAAGATTTATGGGCTATACATTGAGGAACTATAGAAACTGGATAACTATCTTTGTAAAACCTATATTCAAAACTATCTTTGTAAGACCTATATTAAAAAAGGAGGCTGGATAACTGAGTTCCAGGGCATGGTCATGTAGAATTCCATGACAGAAACATGCAAAACCATATATAAAATGGAGTTCCAAACTCAAAGGAATGCAAAACATAAGGAAAGAGGGAAACACTAGAACAGATATACTTCTAGATTTCTTTCTGTTCTAGAACAAATTTCCAAAGACCCTATAAAGGGAAATTCCACCTAATACAAAAAGCACATGTTCTGTATCATGCACTCATCAAGTTTAATCATTTTCAGCTACAAATTAGCCACTTACCATTTATGGTAAAGTACTACTGGAACCCATCAATGTTAGGACTGACCACAAAATACTTTAGAAGCCTAAGACTCATATCCTATTCCTTATTTCCCCATATGTACTCTCATATGCATCTCTCCTTAGGAGTAACAATAATGTTAAAATTAACAAAGACTAATAGAAAGATATGAGAATATCCATGATTTAAATCAGAGCTTGGGAGATTATGGCTTTTGGAGTAAATCTGTCTGATTACTCATTTTTGAAGTAAAAATATAGTGGAATATAGTGGGTGCCTGGGTGGTTCAGTTGGTTAAGCATCTCTCTTCAGCTCAGGTTATGAGCCCAAGGTCCTATGATGGAGACTTGTGTTGGGTTCCTTGCTTAGTGGGGAGCCTGCTTTGCCTTCTGCCTCTGGCTGTTGCTACCTTTGCTGTGCTCTCTGTCAAATAAGCAAAAAAAAATCTTAACAAAAATTATGTATATGTGTATATATATATATATATATATATATATATATATATATCCATGCTTTTCATTATATATTGTTTATGGATGCATCTGTGCTAAAATGTCCAGGGTGGATAGTTGTGACAGAGATTGCATGAATCTCCAAATTCTAAAATGTTTACGATCTATCCCTTTACTGAAAAAGTTTACCAACCATGCATAATATGGTAGAGTCAAACAACAGGTAAAGGGCCCAAAGATAGAGCCCAAACCTGAGATATTTGATGCTCATTAGTCATTCTGAGGCTCTTTCTTAATCCAAAAGTCACTGCAGCTCTAATCTGAGCTTGTAGGTCTAGGCATAAGATGTTGCTAAGGACGCCATGATTTTACTTCCTAATTATTAATAACCCACAGGGAATATCAGCTTCCTTAGACCTATTTTGGGATGAAAAACAAGGGAGAAGATTGGAGTGTCTCACCTTGTACACAACTAAATTACAGGGTAATATCTAATCAGAAGATAAAACCTACATCTGCAGGTGATAAAAGTAATGTAGCATACTACTTTGAATCTGCTATCAATAGCATTACCAACTCAAAGCAGTGGTTTCAAAATTCCAGTAATAAATTTTAATTATTCTGTGAATTTGATATTTTCTCTGGGTTCAGCTAGGCAATTCTGCTGATCTTATTCAACTGTTGACTGTTGACAACTGAGGGTCAATGGCCTCATTCTATGATGGTTGCCTGGGATGTCTTGGTTAACTGGGATACAGGCTCTTAACCTTCCACATATTTACCTTGGATTATCCACATAGTTATGATTGCAGGGTTCCAGAGAGAAAGCAAAACTCAAAGCTAAGGCACTTACAAGTCTTTGTTTCCATCAAATTTGCTACTTTTCTGTTGATCAGAATCTAAACAAATGGCCAGTCCAAGAATAAATATCAGTGAGAACCACCCAAAGACATGGATTATTACAACAATTTACCACACAGTGTGGGTCTAATAAGATACAAAAAGTTGTAAAGAAGTTATAGGAACATGGTTTTAAGATGTATAAAAATCAGTGGGATTTACCCATTGAGGAACTGACAGGAGATCAGGGATCCACACAGGTGTGTAAGGCATGACTTGAGTAACAGAGAATTCTTCAGTAAATCAGGAAGAAGTTTCTACCCCATACTGAGAAAGGGAAAGGAGTTGGAACAAAACACTGGAAACATGTACATTGAGATATTAAAGACACTATCCACACTAGGAGAAAGAGTTCCCTCCTGAATTCCTTAATCTAGAATTCTCAGAATTGCCTAGTTTAGAATCTCTGCAGGGAGAACAGCATCATAAAAATAGGAATGAATATTCTGAAGCAAATTGAGATGATGACATTGGAGATGAAAGAGCAAGAACAAGCAAAAAAAGAGAATTCACTGGTATCACAAATGATAAAACTATGCTGAGTGTTCTAGGACAACATCTTGTACCCATGACATGTGTAATGAATGGCATATGTAGTATGCTTGTTCTGATTTTTATGTGTAGTAATCCAAATACTCAAGAGAAATTTATGTCTCCACCCTAGAGATACTGAAAGATTTTAAATATGTTCCCTTGGGAAGCAGAATGGGAATAGTTATTCCATCAGATTTAGTTATAAAGGCCACTCACAATAAAGGATAGTCCAGGGGTGGGCAGGGGACTAGGGGAAAAAAAGGGGGTTTGCAGACCAATTTCGAGTAGAATATTAAGTTCTGTAAAACTGAAGTTCAGGGATAAATTTGGTCTAAGGCTCCAAACAAAATAAAAAAAAAATATATATATATATACATATATATATGTATATATATATAATTTTTAATAAACATATAATGTATTATTAGCCCAGGGGTTCAGGTCTGTGAATATCCAGGTTTACATACTTCACAGCACTCACCATAACACATACCCTCCCCAATGTCCATAACCCCACCACCTTCTCCTTACCCCCTGCCGCTGGTAACCCTCAGTTTGTTTTGTGAGATTAAGAGTCTCTTATGGTTTGTCTCCCTCCCAAACCCATCTTGTTTCATTTATTCTTTTCCTACCCTCCAAACCTGTCACGTTGCATCTCCACTTCCTCATATCAGTGAGATCATATGATGATTGTCTTTCTCTGATTGACTTATTTTGCTAAGCATAAAACTCTCTAATTCCATCCATGTAATCGCAAATGGCAAGATTTCATTTCTTTTGATGGATGCATAGTATTACATTGTGTATATATACCACATCTTCTTGATCCATTCATCTGTTGATGACATCTAGGTTCTTTCCATAGTTTGGCTATTGTGGATATTGCTGCTATAAACATTCCAGTGCATGTGGCCCTTATCTTTAGGGTAAATATCCAGTAGTACAATTGTTGGGTCGTAGGGTAGCTTATTTTCAACTTTTTGAGGGACCTCCATGCTGTTTTCCAGAGTGGTTGCACCAGTTTGTATTCCCACCAACAGTGTAGGAGGGTCTTCCTTTCTCCGCATCCTCGCCAGCATCTGTCATTTCTTAACTTGTCAATTTTAGCCATTCTGACTGGTGTGAGATATCAAACAAAATAAAATATTATAAGCACTTACCAGTTACTATTCTCATTTCTTTATTAGCATTATCTAGGCCCCTACCTTTAGAGATTCTGATCTAGCTGTTGTGGAATGAGGTCTGAGAGCCTATGACTGTTTTTAAAATCAATCCTGGTAATACTAATGTGTTATCATTTAAATTAATCCTTATTACAGTCTATTCAGGAGACACTATGATATTCCATTTTAAAGGTATGGAAAATGAAACAGAATGAGTTAATAAGGTACATAGACCAACCAGTTTTTTAGACAACTACCCTTCATTACAGAGCTAGTAAGTGTCAGAGCCAGGATTTGAACCCAGGCAACCTAATTATAGAACCTTGACCACCACACTCTCTTCTGATCTGAAATGTTTATCTCAAAGCTTTTTCTTTTCTTTTTTTCTTTTTTTTCCTTTTCTCTCTCTCTCTCTTTTTTCTTTCTTTCTTTCTTTCTTTCTTTCTTTCTTTCTTTCTTTCTTTCTTT
>NC_081558.1:183859889-183877421 GCF_022355385.1 Mustela nigripes
TCTCTCTTTTCTCTTTCTTTCTCTTTCTTTTTTGACTGTATTACTTTCTGGAAGTCAAGACCTAGACTATTTTAACATTTAGCAATACACTTCTGAGTGATGGCTATTGTCTGTTTACTTCCTGGCCATGACTCAGCACTGAAAATTTGGAGATCATCAGCCTACATCTTCAGTCATCTCGTCTCTACAGCTGTACTGCAGAAGCGTTAATATGGTAGCATCCCTGGTAGCTGGGAAGCTTTGGATTTCAGGATGTTGCCCAGATCATAGATTATTAGTGTGTAGCAAAGACTGGGTAGGTTTTCTCTCATAATGACCTTAGGAGTTATACTTCAAAACTAGACAAAACTTTGAGAAACATACAGAACTCAACTGGACACCATTTTGGCATTCATAAGATTTTAATAGGTAAAAGGACAAAATAATGAAAGAAGCATAAATAGATTATATCAACAAGGTTTAGATTCAGTGGGGTTGCATTTATGAACCATTATTTGATTTGAATATTAAGTAATGATGAATCAAATATGGTGATGTGACCACCCACCTCTTTATTATTTTAGTCTGTGATATGGTGCTTGTAAACATCTCAGCATGGTAGTTAGGGCAAAAAAATGTGTTGATGTTCATAATTATAAATTATAGACCAGATTGAATATCTAAGAAATAATCTCAAGAAGCCCCCACCCAATTTTGCTTGAGGAGATCAACATTTTTTAAGATCAGAACTTTCATTAATGAATTATTATTAGTAAGTTCTGTGATATTTAGAATTTAATATAGTAATAAATTAAAACACACCTATACTGTTAGTATTTTTGTATTGAGAAATTATGTATATTTGCTAAATGAGCATTTATAATTTATTTACAATTTATTAGAATTTTTGACATTTTTAGCATTCAAACTGATTAATATTATAATTTCAATTTTAATAAGCATAATTGAGAAAGTACTGTAGATTTACTAATTT
Organism: Mustela nigripes; assembly: GCF_022355385.1. NCBI lineage: Eukaryota > Metazoa > Chordata > Mammalia > Carnivora > Mustelidae > Mustela > Mustela nigripes. Next base: position 183,860,863 of record NC_081558.1, read on the forward strand.
CATATTTAGTATTGTAATATTTAAAGGAACTTATGGTTAACTTACCATATTAAATTTATATGAGTTAAGTATTCAGGAAGGTTTTATTAATTAGACAATTTGAATACTTAAAAAGAAATTGAGTATATTAAATTTATAAATGCAGTTTAAAATGTTGAAGGTGTTTAATTAACTAAGTTTGTAAATATGACCAAATACTGTTCAAAGGCCCATTAATATAGGTAATGAAATTTTATTAGACTTAGAAATACAACTTTCATATACAGCTTAAAAGCTTAAGACTAGTTTTGGGGTTTGTAAATTTAATAAATTGAATATTAGTTTTGAAACCAAAAATAAACTCTAAATAACCTTCTGCACATAAACCTCCTTTGAGAACATAAAGAATTTTTCATTCATAACTTAATTTTGTGGTGTTTTTGGGTAATCTATGCCAAGTAGCTTGCCCTATGCAGCTTGCCAAAACCTATGGCTAGTTTTTGCCTGTGGTTCCAAGATAATATTCTTATTACATGAATGCAAAAAAAACCCTATATTAAATCTTAGCACTTGGTAGGGATATCAATCCCTATGTTGCCCTTTTAACCATTCTTTCTGGTGGACTTGATGGTTCCTCTGTCTTCCAGAGGTTCACAGACTCCCTGCTTCAAACTGAATAAATCAAATAGAACCAGATTCTTCCAACCTATTTACTAACTCCTTGATTTCTAAATGATGATTTAGCACATCAGCTATGCTAGATATAAATGGTTTCCTGGGTACAGAGTGAGCCCACTCAGTTTCAGTGGATCATTATTAAACTCCACTTGGCGCTTCTCACCAGCCCTTTATGGCCTCTTCTTTGACTTTTCCCTCCCCCCACATCATATCCATATATGTATGGCTGAGGTTTTGGTATAACATCTATCTCATACTATAACAGAATAATTTTTTTTTTCCAAAAATGTTAACATATATATGGGAAAACTAACATCGTAGTAGATTTTGTATGATCTCTGTGCCTGAATTTGAGATAAGCAACCATCTCCAGTATCAGCAGGAAAAGATAGTAATAAACTCCTAGTTAGATTTAACTGTTTTTTTATACTTATTTTTGATCAATTCAATGGAAAATTAATTATTCATTATAGGCAAAGTGCTCTTTTAATAACTTATCTGGTCAAGATAGCCTTGTTTGTAAAATCATTTCATTATTACCTTCTTTCTAAATAATAATTCCAAAATCTTGTCGATGCCTATAAGGGCCTACATATTTGGTGCACATCAAGAGTGTTAACCAACCTCTTATCACGTGACCTCTGGTTGTTTTCCAATACCTTGAATAACTATGCCTCCAAAGCCTCTGACTAAACCCACAAGTTTTGTACCTTTCCACCAACCATCCACACATATATGACTTAAGAGCTCCAACTTTGTGGCTATCTGTATGACTGCACTTCTAACAAGTTTTACCTATTGATTTCTGTTAGGAGACAATTTTCCATGGATTTCTCATGTTCCTGAATGGTTTAGGCTATCTGAGAAAAAGACAAGCTTAAATCACAAACTGCCTTGGAAACTGGAGATAATGTGATCCCTCCAGGGAGATGTAGAGCTGCATCTACTCAGAGATGTCCCAAACATGTACTAAAAATCATGTTTTCCAGAGACACTTGCTCATATTCTAGGATAATAAGCCTGTAAATAGGTATCATTTCTACCTACAAGTGGTTTGCTCACTCTTTGTCTCAGTAGAAAGAAGGATAAAGAGATGTACCAGTAGCCCTATAAAAACTGACAGTCTCCAAAAATCTTGAATTTCCCTCATGTGATGCATCTCACTGTACATACAGAAAACAACTGACTTTTTGGCATCCCCCATGGGGATTGGGACATGAGATCTGATATGAGATGTTACTCTAAATCTGTTGTGAGAAATAAACTATGTCCTCGACCCAGAGACTTTGAGTTTTGTGTACATGTGTGTAACATAAAATATATATACATATATTTATGTGTATTTGTATATTTATATATACATATATATTAAAATTTTATGACTTAATATTCTCCATTTTATATTGTAATCACTTTGAGAGCCTTATATTATTTGGGTTTTTATTCCTCATTTATATATAATGTTCCAACGAAAGAACTCGGAAAATGGATAAATAAATATATATGTCTTCACGAGTGTTAACAATTCCCACCTCATGTATCACAGAGTACAGATGTTTATAAAGACATAGCATGTATAAAACTCAGTCCACAAAATTAGAAATGACAAGAATATAACTTCATATCTTTTCAGTCAGAGTAGTTCTGACTCAAAACCCATTTTTTTTTCTGCCAGGTTTTTGAATTATTTTATCTTGGTTATTGATGAGGCCATCTTCATTCTTCCAGCGCCACATCAGAATGCCAGGGTTTATTTACTATCATGAAAATTAAGTAAAGAAATCTGATATTTCATCTACTTAAGTCACTACTAACAACTCCATTGCCTCAGCTTTCCATGGAATCTGGTGAATTTCTGCTTCCATGCCACATTTGGACTTCCTAACTTTTGTAAGGCAGATAAACACCTACACAGCCACTGCCCCTGAAGTTTTCTGCCTCCTTTCATCCTGGTCTCAGAACAATGAAATTCCTGATGTCTAATGAAATCTTATCTGTGGGCTCAACGTTTTAGAAACAAATCCATGAGGCTCTACCATAGTCCTGAAAAGGGAGCTCAGTGGTTATGGTATCTGTTAGAATGGATGGTGATAAGGAAAAATATATATAGCTAGGAGAAAGAGAGAGAGAAGGAGGTGGAGAGGGAGGAAGGTGAGGAAGGAAGGAAGGAAGGAAGGAAAGAAAGAAACAAGCAAGCAAGGGAGGTATTGAGAGATGTTGGAGACCAGGTTCCTGCTTCTTCCAATCTCTCATCAGCTTCCCATGTGTGTATTTCAGGGGCCCTACAGGGACAAGGGGTTTAGCAAGACCTCTTCTTGACTTTCATCCTACACAATGTCCTGGAACCTTCACAGTCAATGACTCACATAAAAGTGCAGTATGTTGCTGCAGAGTAAGGTCCTTCAAACTTCCAGTTTCCATAGCACCTACACCACTGCCTGCACACACTCTTGTGGCCCTATCTATCTCAGAGGGCTGGGCCCTGGAGCTTTCATTTCTTGGGGTCTACCTAATGTGAACATCCTGTGTCCTGAGCCTGGGATACGCTGTGGCACCTTCACTCCCACTGCATACCACCCAAAAACCTTGATTCACCTGAGCCTTAGAGTATTTTCTCTGCCTGTTCCTGTAACTATAAGCCAGTCCTCCAGTAAACCACTCCATCATCCTGATAGCTGCAATCACATCTTTCTGTATGAGGTCTGAAATCCCTTCTAGGTTCCTTCTTTAAGAACTTTTCCTTCAGATTTAGTATACTCTTGGGAATTTTTTTCCATCTTCATAGTTACTCTATCATGACTTAATCATTCTTTATATTAAACTCCCCTTAGTTAAACTAGTGATTGAACCCAGGCTATTATACTATTATACTACTTTAACTGATATACTAGTCTTTTAAGATGCATTGTCAAAAGCTTAATACCTGGATGAATAGCTCCTTATCACTGAGGAAAAATTCTGCAGGTGCACTAATATCCAGAAGAAATATTTCCTGCTAAGAACCTAGCCACATTTTTCTACTGGGATATAGTGTGATCATTTTCATAAGAGAGGGTGTCAGATTGCAGATTCAGAAAGAAAGGACATTATAGAGATTCCCTCCCCTGAAAGACTCACACAGCTCTCTCTCACTGTGTCTCTCTCTGTTAGAAATTCACCTGTCTCCAGAAGGTAAGCTGAATGTCATCTCACACACTTCTACACATAAAACACTCAGTGTAAGTGTAATACCAATACATGTGGAAAAACTAAAAGTGATCCACAGGAAAGAAATATAGGGTGTGTGGAAAGAGAGGGAATATTTCAGACCTAATGCTATCTCTTTTCATTTGTCAATAGGGAAAAAAGTATCACTATTGTCCATTAACCTTTAAATTGGTGATGTAACAAGAATAAGAATTATACTTCATACAGAATACTTTTTTTTCAAATATTTTATTTATTTATTTGACAGAGAGAGATTACAAGTAGGCAGAGAGAGAGAGAGAGAGAGAGAGAGAGAGAGAAGCAGGCTCCCTGCCGAGCAGAGAGCCCGATGCGGGACTCGATCCCAGGACCCTGAGATCATGACCTGAGCCGAAGGCAGCGGCTTAACCCACTGAGCCACCCAGGCGCCCCAGAATACTTTTTTTAATTAAAAAAAATATCAGTGGTTGGCTCAGCTGGTTAAGGATCCAACTCTTGATTTTGGCTTGGTTTATGATCTCAGGACTATGGAATATAGCCTTGCAAAAGCCTTCACACTCAGTGGGGAGTTGGCTTGAGATTCTTTCTCTCCCTCTCCCCTCCTCACTGTATTCACTTTCTGTCTAAAATAAATAAATGAATCTTTTAAAAAAATTGGTGTGACACAATAATAATTTGTCTTGGTTTTAGAAGTATATTTGCCCTCTAATTACTGAAATTTATACATTATCGTAGCTAGTAGATGATAATTATTTTGGAATAGCTTATATGACTAGGTATGGACTTATATACAGATACAAATATATTTCTAAATCACCAAAAATGAAGAAAAGGATTTTCTGGTTTGAATGAAGACTGAACCTCGTAGTCAAAACTATTTCCTGCAAATCATAAGTCTAATTATAAATTAGGAATTATTTAATCATACTGAATATTTATTTAGATATATTTTGATTCAGCTATCAGTCTCTGGATGAATTTGTATACTTTGATGATAGGAGTGATTCATTAAAAGTTGCATTGAACTGAAATCACAGGGCTAGGATAAGTCCCTAATTGATTTGGATTCCATAAATTAAAAATATATGATAATATAGAAACAGATTGATATGCATAGTTAAAAATAAGGTGTTTTTAAAAAGTTAATGTATATGATATAGCAGGAGAAATATTTTAACTAGGAAAGAGACAATTTTCTAGTTCTTAGTGATGTTCATTTGTGTATGAGTGATGTGTTATGTTACAAAAATATTTAGTGTTCACTAAAGTTGGGTATCTAGCAGAATACTGTGTCAAGAAGCTGTTAGCCATTTGTTTGCACTTGTTATTGAAAATATAGACAAAATGCTACTCTTAACATATTGCTTTCTTCAAACTTATGTTTATTCCAATTAACCTAAATTAGCTGTGAGATTTAATTATTGGCCTGATGATATTCCGAGTACCATTTAATGCTTTGTCTTCAAGAAATAACTGCCAGTTACATAGTACCAGTAGTATCTTACAGGCATTATTTGAAAAACACCACTACTATTTAAACCTCATTTGAACTAGAATGCAAAAATGGATTAATGTGAAACTGCATAAATACAATTTGAATATACTTTATGTGAAATGTGTTTTATTTCCCAAGTTTGGTGCTTCAGGTTTATGTTCATTATCATAAATTTGATTTACTATCAAGAAACTATAAAATTGGCATAGAATTTATTTTGTAGCAAAATTTAGAGAAGAAAATAAAAATATATCTTTCAAAAGCTTTTTTAGGAAATGTGATCCTTGAAAATTCTTAGGTATCTTTAAATTACTTCTGCCAAATATACTAAAATCTAATCCATCGTACAGTATTTTCCAAAAGCTATGAATATATCTTGCTGAAAAATAGGGCAGGAAATAGGAAGTTTTTTGTAATTATTTTTAAAATTAAATTGTTGAGAGTTTAGCTCCAAATTACCATAATTTTAGAAATGAATTCTGGTAAATAAACTGGAATTCATAAAGCATAATTTTTAACTAATAAATGAATGCTGAGAAATGTCCATAGTAAATGAAAATCAATTAGAGAATAAAATTGCTTAGGTTTGACCTTTAAGTGTGAAAGTTAGTTATTTTTGAATTTTATTTTGTTTTAGTGATATAGCTAAAAAATTAATACAGATGTACTGGAGATGTAAATGTGTTTTAACTGCACAATTTAATCCATTTTATGTATACTTAACTCTTTTATTTCAGTAGTGGTCAATATGACCATAGAAATTGAGGTTTAGGGGCACCTGGGTGGCTCAGTTGTTGAGCATCTGCCTTCAGTTCAGGTCATGATCCCACGGTTCTGGGATAGAGACCAACATCAGGCTCCCTGCTCTGGCGGGAAGCCTGCATCTTCCTCTCCCACTCCCTCTGTTTGTGTTCCCTCTCTCACTGTGTCTCTCTCTGTCAAATAAATCAATAAAATATTAAAAAAAAAGAAATTGAGGTTTATTTTATATATTCAATAATCCTTTAAATATTATTTTCCAGTAATAGGAATAGTTTATGAAAAATCTATTAAGGAGTTTAATATATTATTTTAAAATTTTGACTCCACATCCAAATTAGCTAATACTTATTATCCAGAATTCATGTTTTCAAGTGTTAAATTGTTTTAAATTGCTTTTCTGAAGTATAAATTACAGAAAATCAAGGTATCCATCTTGAAGATATACTTCAGTGTATTTTAACAAGTCTATACACCCATGTAACTACCACCAATATAAAAATAGAATATTTTATCACCACAAAATGTTCTCTCATACTCATTTTCAGGCAATTCTCAAGCATTCTCTCTGACCTAGGCAAAAACTGATCTTTTCTTCTTTTTCACAATGGATTAGTTTTGTGTGTTCTAGAATTTCATGTAAATTTAATTTTATAATATAGTCTCTATTGCTCAGCAAAATTTTACACTTGAGATGAATTCATGGTGTCAAATGTTTTGGTGAATTTGTTTCTTTTCATTTAATTACCACCTCCACCCCACAATTTAACCCCTTTTACTTGTTAATGAACATTATATTAGTTTCATTTTTTGACTATTATGACTAAAACTGCTATAAACTCTTCTGTACAACTTCTGTAGTTTTAAGTTTCATTAGTTTCATTTTTATGGTAAGTAACTGAGAGTGGAATTTGAAGGTTGTATGGTAATTGTATCTCTAATTTTAGCACAATCTGTCAAATATTTCATTTTCTGATGAGAAAAAAAAATACAAGATACCAGTGAAGGACCCAAAATAAAATTTCTTTACAGAACGAACAAATGTATTCCAAGTAAAAAAAGGCCCAGAACACGGTTTTTATGGGAGAAGGCTTTATTCTAGCAACATGTGTCTAAGGATGAATGACATCAGAACCCAAATATTTGGATTATTGAAGATATAAAATACATTTGTTTAAACAAATGTATTCTATTGAGTTAATTTATGAATCCACTGCAAGTGTTGGATAGCTTGATATAGTGCTGTTCTAGAGTATTACTCATGATAATGCAGTAGCTTGAGTCTCAATATTGATAGTGTGGTATCAGTGAACAAAACAAAATATAAAAACAACAACAACGAAAACAGAACAGTGTAGAATAACACTACAAAACAAAGTAAAAAGCAAACAAACAAACAAAAACACTCACCATAGTGAGCTAGCTAAGCACTCTTGCTCCTTAGGTTGTGCATCTCCAGATGATATGCCCCTTTTCAGGTTTAGTATGCCATTGGGTTTTTGTTTGGTTGTTTAATAATTCAAAATAAGTCTGTGTGAGAAACAAGGTTAAATAGGGGTCATTGGAATTCTTATTAAGAATCTAAATAAAAGTCACTTATGGTTTGTCTCCCTCCCAATCCCATCTTGTTTCACTTATTCTTCTCCTACCCACTTAAGCCCCCATGTTGCATCACCACTTCCTCATATCAGGGAGATCATATGATAGTTGTCTTTCTCTGCTTGACTTATTTCGCTAAGCATGATACACGCTAGTTCCATCCATGTTGTCACAAATGGCAAGATTTCATTTCTTTTGAAATAAAAGATATTCAATATTGCTTATACCTGGAATTTATGAACATTTGACAAGTGATTAAAATAGAATAAAAAAATACACTTCCATAAGAGCAATTAGGAAAAGATAACTTTTATCTTTTCAATGTACATTAATCTTTGGGATGGATTTTATTTGGGCTTGAATTCACTACAAGTTACTCTGGGAAAATTATTTAACCTAGAGAGCTACCTTTTGAAAACAAAACTATAAAATTAATGTAATGAATCAGAGATGACTTGAAACAAAAATTTAGGTGTACCTTTAAACATGGAAACATTTTTTTTTTTTTTTAAAGAGAGCTTTCTTTTTCAAAGGGGTGGAGCAGAAATGGAAACAGGGGAAAAAAAAAAAAATGAGTCATGGGGATGCTTCAGCAGAGTCTAGCCATGACTAATATGTCCAGCAAGGAGTAAGGAATTCATGCCAACTCTATAGCTTGTATTAACCATATTTATATCTTCTTTTCTTCTTTAAACTAAATCTACCCAACATGTACAAATTGGACATGTCTTGTTCTGGACAACCCCATAATATAGTCACTCTGCCTTAGCATTATGCCTCCCTTGTCACTCCCCTCCCCAGGAAGTATCCTCCTCCTGAGTGCATGCTTTTCAAATACAAACTAGAGTCCCTACTTTCACCCACTTTCCTTGTCAGGATCTCACACTTATGGCCACCATAATATACCTGCCTTGATCATCCCAGGCCCTGGTACCAGGCAATGAAGGACAGTTCCTATGCCCCAGAAACCACTGAAATTATTGAGTCCATCTTAAAGCTGTTTATCCACCTCACTTGTTCATTCCTACATAAACCAAAGTAAACACTCTTATTAACTCACAATTTCCCCCAGCTCCTGCCTGCCACCAGCCTGTTTTCCTGTGTGGCCCTATGTAGTGTGGTATGCCTTCTCCTATAGGAACTGGGGGTAATAAAATGTCTTTTCAGTGGCAATTTTCTCCTGACCTGTTGGCATTGCTACACCTCAAATTTTCTAATGTATTATATTTAAAAACAATGATGTACTTTTATCTACTACTACATCAAAGGCTACAAAAAGCATGAAACCAACTTTCATAATATAAATTTTTTTGCTCAACTTTGTTTTAAATTTAACCTCTCATTTGGTTTGTTGATAAAAAACTAATTAAATTTTTGGTTTTCTAAAGGCCTTTTCTTTTTATCATATATTAATTTATCATATTTTTTTTACATTGGTTTGTGTAAGTCAAGCTATATATAAGTCTGCCCACAGGAGACTGATTTGTTTGGCTGAGAGTAATTTGAATAGTAGCAATCTAACATAGCCATATTAAGGTCCTGTCTGGTACTCTACTATGTTTCTACTGCTTTGCTGCTGGAGTTTCTATTCAAATTCTTTCAGAATTGAGGTAAAAATTGGAATTATTTTTGCCCACAATAAGCATTAAATATTATGATAATCTCTACTATTATTATACTATTATTATCTATGTGAATTAAAGCATTGATCTTAATAACTTTAATCTTTCTTTACTTCTGGTTGGTAAATGTATTTATTATTTACCAAGTAATTTCTGTACAATCAGACTGGTTATTCTGCTCTATATTATCATTAGCCCTAAATACTTTAAACTGATTGTTCTCCAATATAACATACAATGCATTTCCTACTTGTGAATAGAATGTGTATAAATGTGTTTACAAATATCACCTCAAACAATATCACTGCAAGTAATAAACAATGAAACTAGTATTGTGTCAATGTTAAAGAATCACATGGAATCTGGTGATCCACAGTAGTAGAAAGTATTAATACCTAAAATAATTTAAAATATTTGAAGTGGGCACCTGGATGGCTCAGTTGGTTAAGCGTCTGCCTTCAGCTCAGGTCATGATCCCAGGGTCCTGGAATCAAGCCCCACACCAGACTCCCTGCTCGGTGGGGAATCTTCTTCTCCTTCTACCCCTCCCCCTGCTCATGATCTCTCTCTCCTCATTCACTCTCTCAAATAAGTAAATAAAATATTTTAAAATTTTTTAAAAAATAAAAATGGAATATTTTTCATTGAAAGTTAACTTCTGCAAATCTAAGTAAGACAATGGATAAGAATTTTCCAAGCATGAAGATATACCAGTATTATAAAATTCATTACACAACTACATATTATGCATCTATAACCAAAAAAATATATACTGATACAAATTAGAAGAGCGCAGGCACAGAATTTGATTGTGAATATTGACTTGTGTTCTTATATTTAATGCATTTAATTTGTATATAGCTATATTTTTTTTAAAGTGCATATGTATTTTGAGGACAAACTTTGGAACATCTTATAAATATAAGTAGTCAGTTACATTAGCAAATAGTAAAGGTCTTTTCTTAATATTTTATTTATTTATTTAAGAGAGAGAGAGAGCAGGGCTTGGGGGACTCAGGGAGAGGGACAGAGCGAGAGAGAGAATCAATCTCAAGTAGACTCTGTGCCCCCCAACCTGGAGCTCAATCTCATGACTCTGAGATCATGACCTGAGCCAAAATTAAGAGGTGGACACTTAACCAATTGAGCCACCCAGGAGCCCCAACAGTGAAGTTTTATATGTAAAATGACATTGTGCAGACACTTCCTTAAAAAGTACATGTTTGTGGGGGAGCCTGGGTGGCTCTGTGGAGTAAGCCTCTGCCTTCAGCTCGGGTCATGATCTCAGGGTCCTGAGATTGAGTCCTGCATTGGGCTCTATGCTTGACAGGGAGCCTGCTTCCTCCTCTCTCTCTCTCTGCCTGCCTCTCTGCCTACTTGTGATCTCCCTCTGTCAAATAAATTAAAAAAAAAAAAAAAGTCTGTGGCTTTTATATATGACATATCTATTGGTAACATAGGTATCATTTGTATAATAAGCCTTGAACATATTTATCAGATTCTGTTAAGAAGTTTAAAGAACATGGTATTCTTATGCTAGAATAGCATTCTTTAATCACTTTTTGTTTAATTTATAATTTTATCTTTGTTTATTATTTTCAACCATTTCCCCTCAAATTGCTTGCATAGGTATATTTTTCCCCAGTACCCATCCTTATACTTCCCCTTCAATAAAAAACATTTATTTTTTTTCCAGTTGTGAAACATAACATCCTCATCAAAAAATGCATGAAAATATGTAGTATTAAAACATATTTATAAATAAAAAAACATATTTATACCTGTCCATTAATTACATAAAGGAAGAATCATTTATTTTTTCATACCAAATGCCCCCTCCAATGAGATTTATAATATACAGCTAACCTGGTCTTTCTGAAACCAAGACAGAAATAACAACTGTTCGGTAGAGCAGTTGCATCCCTCAAATGCTTCTTTTACTAATTCAGACAGTTTGATTTTGTCTTAACACAGTTATCTGCAAATTTGAAACAGCCAGAATGAAACAAACCTTATTACCTTTAGTGACTCTTAAAACTACATCCACTAGCATCTAGAAGTATCTCAGTGTTAAATTTTGTGCACTGTTTTAAAGTCAAATTGGACTTATTATGTAGTAAAAATTCACATTACACATTATCTCTCCATTTTAAATTAAAAACCCCACAAGGATACACAAAATTTTGACAAAATTAAAATAATCTACACTACACTGAATGTTAACAAGTATGAGTAAACTGAAAAAAAAAAAACAACATTTTTTTTAACCATATGGGTTTAGAGCCCCTAGGTTCCCTAAATTAAAAAAATAAATAAAATAAACAATAAAGACAGTATTCTGAAAAATTAGACTAAATGTGTCTATTTACAATAGAATTGGTTTTAAGAATTTGTTTTACTTTAGGGCACCTGGGTGGCTCAGTGTGTTAAAGCCTCTGCGTTCGGCTTGGGTCATGATTCTAGGGTCCTGGGATCCAGCCCCGCATTGGGCTCTCTGCTCAGCGGGGACCTGCTTCCCCCTCTCTCTCTCTTCCTGCCTCTCTGCCTCCTTGTGATCTCTGTCTATCAAATAAATAAATAAAATCTTAAAAAAAAAAGGAATTTGTTTTACTTTAACCATGATTTTTATAAGAAATCTTTTGGTTTAAATAAATTTAATTAAAAGTTAATGACTAGAAGTTTTTAATTTGTAGAATTATATTTTTGAGTATTGTCTGTTATCTAAGTCACCTTTAGAATAAGGAAAGTAATAGACGATAGATATATAGACAGACAGACAGACATATCTACCTCTTGTCTATGTCTCCATGTTTCACAATGCCTAATATGACACATTTCAGAGATATAGCAGGGTCTATTTATAGCCTTCCCCTGTACTTGCACCCTACAATCTTCCTTACAATTATAAAGAATAAATTTCAAATGCAAAGCACTTATGTAAATCTAGCTAATAAAATGTCCAAAGCTGTGTATGTTTGTATTGAGTACTGAATCAGAATCTTTTGTATCTTTGCTGATTATGTATCTTTAATTTAATCATTTAATTATTCTGAGCCTCAATTTTCTTATTTATTATAAGGGGATAATTACATTTACCAATTCATGATGAATGCCTGGTAAGAAAGAAAGAATATGTTTCATAAATATTGATCCTTATTGGCTATATACAGAAAACCCATTCCCCCCACAGTTCATTCATCTCTCCACATACTCCTTTCAGAGGGAAACTAGAACAGGTAATTTCATTTCTGATAACTCTTAGGTACTTAAAAATTATTTGGTTCCTCCATGCATTTGTTCAATAGTGAATTTCTCCATCCAGTAAGCAATTAAAATTTAAATCTTCATTCCAAGCAAATTTTCTCTCTTTCCACTGCTTAGACTGCTCCAGGTAAGTTGTCTACTGTGAGGTAAGGACACCTTGACACTTTTTCTCTACTTTCCTAACTTGAATTCCCCCATCCCTTTAAAAGGGGAGAGAGAGAGAGAGAGAAAGAGAGAGAACAGATACATGTGCAAGTTGGGGGTGGGTAGAGGGAAAAAGAATCTTAAGCAGGCTCCATATTTAGTGCAGAGCCAGAAGCAGAACTCTACCTCTCAACCCTGTGATCTTGAACTAAACTGAAATCAGGAGTCACATGTTTAACTGACTGAGCCACCCAAGCAACCCTCTACCTTGCATTTCTTACCCAAACAAGTTCTTAGAGAACTTAGTCTCAAAAAAAGGAATTTGCCACAAGTGCACAGTCTTTAGGTTAGGCATGTCTGACACCAGCCCACGAGTTCCCCAAGATCCAGGAAGTGCATGTCAAACTCTGAGGGCTTTATTGAAGCCCCTTCTCTAGGTTTCAGACAAGGGTGAAGGATTCTTACCACACTTCAAGAGTCTGCTAAGAAGTGCCTCTATCTGGATTTGGTCACCCTTATCCTCTTAACAAAACTAAAAATCTAAAAGACTAAGTAGGATCATTTAAGAAAAATTTTTAGAGGTCAATGAGACTCCTTACCCTTTTATGCTTTTAGTTTGGCAAATTCTCTTACTTTATTTTAATATGTTAATATTAGTGTGCTGATATGCTAATAGTTACCCTCTCTGTCTTGATGGTCTTTGGTGAAACTACAAAATAGTGCTATCCTAAACATTCAGTTAAGAAAAAAAAAAAAAGTTCTGAGTAGGGTGTCTAACACATAATACATATTTAGTAATTAATAATTGTTTTTGGATATAATTAAACCATTATGTATTACAATTTTATATTGAATACATCTAAGGGAAACATTCAGAAAAAGTTTCACAAAAAAATGATAATGATTACCTTTTCAATGTAGTGGTGAAAATAGACTTTCATGAACTAAAATAGGCATTTTACCCTAAAAGAACACATGGTTGTTTTCCTAGGAGTTTGACTATGTAGAACCATAGGAAACAGAAAATAAATCAAGTTATATTTTTTAGAGTGATAAACACAAAAACATTCTCTCTCTTGGTTCTGTAGTTAGTAGTTTTGTGGTGTACAAAAATTTGCGTGAGCTACTAATATAATACTAAATTCCTATAACATTAATTATATATATTAAGGTTCTCATTTACATGTTTTTGTTAGAAAAGAACTCAGGATCTAAGAGCACCTTAACCCTAAGAAAAATAACTTTTTAAAATCATTATTATTATACTAAAATGTGAAATTAGGGAACCCTTTTAGAAACATAGGGCTTCTCTAATGAATGGATTTGTGAGGGAAGGTCATTTTCCATGATAAGAATCTTAATTCCAGGGATGCCCGGGTGGCTCAGTTGGTTGGACGACTGCCTTCGGCTCAGGTCATAATCCTGAAGTCCCGGGATCGAGTCCCGCATCGGACTCCCAGCTCCATGGGGAGTCTGCTTCTCTCTCTGACCTTCTCCTCTCTCACCTTCTCACTCTCTCTCTCTCTCAAGTAAATAAAAAATAATAATAAAAATCTTTAAAAGAAAAAAAAAAAGAATCTTAATTCCATTGGAAACAGTTTTGAATACAAATTTGATAAAATGCAAATTTTAAGGAAAGAATAGAAAAACCTATATGAAGAGGAAAAAATGCAGAACCTTCCTAGATAGACTAAATTTTAAAATAGGAGAACTCTCATCTCTAGCTACTACAAGGCACCCTTTATAATTATAAACCCATACAAAGCAGGAAATTCTTTTTTTTTTTTTTTTTTTAATTTATTTGACAGAGCTCACAAGTAGGCAGAGAGGCAGGCAGAGAGAGAGGAAGGAAAGCAGCCTCCCTGCCAAGCGGGGCTGGATCCTCGGGGCTGGATCCCAGGAACCTGGGATCATGACCTGAGCTGAAAGCAGAGGCTTTAAACCACTGAACCACGGAGTGCCCCACAAAGCAGGAAATTCTGAAAGTACTTGTGTCACTGTAAAATGAGATAGGACATCCATCTAGCCAATACAAAAATATCAATGTTTTACTTTATAAAATCTGAAATTGTTATACTCCTAGGTAGAAAAGTTTATATCTGTAAAAAAATTAAGCAAGCAGATTCCAATAAAATATATTTGTAATATGGATTTGTAGTAAGATCTAATTATACATATCAGATCTACCTGAAAAATATCATAGCCCATTAAAATAATAGAATGTTCTTATAGTTTACTTTATTGACAGGCCAACACCAGTAAGATATTGGTATGGACACATCTATAATAAGAAAAGAATGAAGTCATAAGCAAGTATCTTTATAATTGTCTTGTAGTAATATTTTATACAATTTTTATAATTGTAGTAATATTTTAATATGCAAACTTGCTGTGTCTGTGTTTATATTATATCACAGCATGTGAGTCATGAGCATAAAATTAGTTCACTAAATATTACTAATAATATGATTATAATGAGTGAATAATCCATTACATACAATTGGTTTTATTAAAAGTAATATAAATAATGCCATTATAAGTAGTGGTAGAAACAAATCATTCATTTCTCATTTTCTTCTCATAGAAGTGACTCTATAAATGGGAGAATTACCGCATCATAGGATATAAACTTTTAAAGATACTTGATCTGTATTGTCAAATTGCTTTTTAGAAAAATTATACCAATCTAAACTGTCAATATGAAAGTTAGTATCTATTTTGTTATACCACACATAAATATGTATATGAAAAAATTTTTAAAGATTTTATTTGACAGACAGAGATCACAAGTAGGCAGAGAGGCAAACAGAGAGAGAGGAGGAAGCAGGTTCCCTGCTAAGCAGAGAGCTCGATGTGGGGCTTGATCCAAGGACCCTGGGATCATGACCCCAGCCGAAGGCAGAGGCTTTAACCCACTGAGCCACCCAGGTGCCCTATGTATATGAAATTTAACATGAACTACTTTAAGCATTAAATAAATGAGAGTTTTATTAATAATTTAATTTTCTTCTAAGAAGTATTCTGGATTCTTTTTTATGCCTAACTGTACTATTTTTATTATTGATTCAACATTGTGTTTTAAAAATGTCTAAACTTTGTTATAATTGCTGAGAAGTTAAGGAATGTTTTTAAATTTTTTTTTAGGCTTATGTTTTAGAAAATAACCACAAAATTTAGTTAAAAAGTGGTTTTGTTATTATTCAGTATGAATCAAATGATTAGGTTTCTTTATGATACCAATAAACTGTTAGAAACCATTATGGAGAATTATCCCCTTCAGAAAAGCAATAACAAAAATTAGATAAAATTAATATATGTACTAACAAATAAGCAAGAATTACTGGCCTTACCATTGGGAAATTGTGAAAGCCATGACAATTATTTTACTATTTGGAAAAAACCTTAACTTCAATTGAAAAAATTATGAGTACTATCTAAACTACGGTATCCAAACAATATCACAAAACTGAAAAGTATAACAAATATACTTTACACAGTAGTAAGCAATATTCAAAAAATTCAACAATTTTTAGATAAACATAGTATAATAAAAGTTCATCTTATTCAAGGAGGAAGAAAAGAAAAAGATAATGGGTAATGGTGAGTGGAGGAAGTTTAAGAGCAATCATTATTTAAAAGATGCACTATTTTATTATATGCCATTTTCTATATTTTAACTTAAAAAAAAACTCATAGTTTTTTTTTATTTTTTATAAACATATATTTTTATCCCCAGGGGTAAAGGTCTGTGAATCACCAGGTTAACACACTTCACAGCACTCACCAAAGCACATACCCTCCCCAATGTCCATAATCCCACCCCCTTCCCCCAA
>NC_081558.1:183880421-183890303 GCF_022355385.1 Mustela nigripes
GAGGGAGACAAACCATAAGTGACTCTTAATCTCACAAAACAAACTGAGGGTTGCTGGGGTGAGGGGGTTTGGGAGAAGGGGGTGGGATTATGGACATTGGGGAGGGTATGTGCTTTGGTGAGTGCTGTGAAGTGTGTTAACCTGGTGATTCACAGACCTGTACCCCTGGGGTAAAAATATATGTTTATAAAAAATAAAAAATTATAATAAAATTTCAGCTATGAAAATAAATAAATAGATAGATAGATAAATAAAAGAAAAGAAACAAATAACTGAAGGTCATTTAAGAACAATTAAGCTAAATAGTTTTGTATCTACAGAAGCATTTAGGTGCATAGGAAAAAAATTTTCACATACAAAAACCTAGGCTTAGAGAGCTTCACTCTCAAAATCTGCTGAATGTTTCAAGAAAAAAAAAAATTCTACAAAAATTTTCCAGATTGTAGAAATAGAAGAAGCAATTTCTGACTAATTTAGCATTGGCATGATTAAAAACTATACAGCAAAATATAAGAAAATTATAAACAAATAATTCATGAATGTAAATTCAATAATTTACAGAATAACAAGTCCAACAATGTAAAAATGGCACCCTCATGACCAAGTGGGATTGTACCCCATAATGTAAATTATTTTACATAAAAAAAACAAGAATTCTCTAAGAAGACATAAGAATCCCCAATGTGTTTACAACTGACAACAGAGAATTAAGCTAGATGAGAAAAATATGATATAACTCTGTAAAAACACATGAATCCACTATCATAGTTAGAAACTTCAACACCCTTCTCTCAGAAATGGGCAGATCCAGCAGCAGAAAAATCAGTAAAGACCTAGTTGAAGTCAACAATATCAATCAACTGGATAAAACTGGTATTTATAGAGTGCTTCATCCAACAACTGCAGAACACACATTTTTTCTCAAGCTCACATGGCATAGTCATCAAGTCAGACCATATTCTGGGCAGTAAAACACACCTTAGTAAATTTCAGAACAGAAATCATACAATCTCTGTTTTTCTATCACTGTGATTACACTAGTATAATGGAATTAACTGGAAAATCTCAAAATACATGGAGATTAAACAACATGCTTCTAAGTAACACATCTGAGAAAAATCTCATAAAAATTTAAAAATAATTAAAAATTAATAATTTTTTGAACTACCTAAAAGCAGAACTTATAATTTCTGGGACATGCAAATTTGAGGAAAATTTATAGCATTGAATGCATATTGGAAAGGTTTAGTATCAATAACTTAAATTTCCACCTTAGAAAACCAGAAAAAATAGAACACATTCAATTCAAAAAAACAAAAAAAGCTAAAGAGGGTTAAAACAAAACAAAACAAAAAACTAAACTAAAGGAGAAATTAATGAAACTGGAAAAAGAGGAAAGCAATAAAGAAAAGAGATAAAACCAAGAACTGGTTCTTTTAAGAAACCAAAAATATTGATAAAAATCTAACCAGGTTAAGGGAGAAAACAGAATTAAAAACTATCAAATGAAGAGGAACAGCACTACAGATCCCATGGACATTAAAAGACTAATTAAGAAATATTATGAATAACTATGCCATCAACTATGATAACCTGGATGAAAAGTACCAATTCTTTGAAAGACACCATCTGCCAAAACTCAAAGAAATATGTAATCTGAGTAAGACTTGATCTATTAAAATAATTGAGTCCATAAGTAATTACTTTCCAAAACAGAAAGCATCAGACCCAAATACAATACTATGTTAATTTTTTTTTAAAGATTTTATTTATTTATTTGACAGAGATCACAAGTAGGCATAGAGGCAGGCAGAGAGAGAGAGAGAGGAGGAAGCAGGCTCCCTGCTGAGCAGAGTGCCCGATGTGGGACTCGATCCTAGGACCCTGAGATCATGACCCGAGCCGAAGGCAGCGGCTTAACCCACTGAGCCACCCAGGTGCCCACTATGTTCATTTTTTAATTATACCAAACATTTAAGGATGATACTATACCAGTTCTCTACAATTTCTACAAGAGGACAGAAGCAGAAGCGTTATTTTCTAACTTTTTTAAAGAGAGCAGAATAACACTAATACTAAAATCAGAAAAAGACATTACAAGAAAGTTGCAAACCAATATCTCTTATGTACATAATATAAAAGTCCTCAACAAAATATTAGCAAATAAAATCAATGAAAGTATAAAGGATTTTTATACCACAATTAAGTGGGATTTACTTCAGTTATCAAAGGGTAATACATCATTCAAAAATTAATTAGTGCATCACATAGATAAAAAAAAGAAAAAAAAGGGACACTTGGGTGGCTCAATCAGTTAAACAACTGTCTTCAGCTTGGGTCATGACCCCAAGGTCCTGGGATTGAGTTCCATGTCAGGCCCCTAGCTCTACAAGGAGCCTGCTTACTGTTGTGCCTGCTGCTCCCCCTACCTGTGCTCTCTCTCTCTGACAAATAAATAAATAATATTTTTAAAAATGAAAAAAAAAAATTCCATTAAAAAATGAGCTAAATGGTGTACCAGAGTGACTGGGTCAATTCAGTGTTTGCCTTCAGCTCAAGTCATGAGCTCGGGGTCCTAGGATTGAGCCCTGCATTGAGCTCCCAGTGGAGAGCCTGCTTTTTCCTCTTTGTCTGCTACTCCTCCTCATTTTCTCTATCACTTTCTATCTCAAATAAATAAATCTTAAAAAAAAGGGGGGGGGCTAAAGACCCTAACACACTGAAAAAGATGGGAGATGGAAAATTTGCATATGAAAAATGCTCCATATCACATCTCATTAGGAAAATGCAAACTAAAGGACGTTCTGCTGTTCTGCTATGACATGCCTTTTAAAATGGTCAACACCAGAACACTGACAAAAACAATTGCTGACAAGGATGTGGTACAATAAGAATGAATGCTCATTCATTACTGGTGGGAATATGAAATGGTACAGCCACTTTGGAAGACTGGCAGTTTCTTAAAAAAACTATATATACTCTTTTCATAAAATTCAGCAATCATACTCCTTGACACTTACCCAAAGGTGTTGAAAACCTAAGTCCACAAAAAACCTCCACATGGATGTTTGTAATAGCTTTATTTTTGATTTCCCAAAATAGGAAACAACCAAGATGTCCTTCTGTAGGTGAATGGATAAATAAACTGTAGCATATCTGGACAATAGAACATGATTTAGCACAAAAAAAACTCAAACCAGAACAAAACAAAACAAAACAAAAAAACCCAAAACCCCATCAAGTCTTAAAAAGACATAGAATTAACTTAAATGCATATTCTAGGTGAAAGAAGCCAATCTGAAAAGACTGTATTCTGTATAATGACAACTATATGACATTCTGGAAAGGGTAAAGCTATGGAGACAGTAAAAATATCTGTTTGCCATGAGTTGGAGTACTAAGAAAGATGAATAGGCAGAGTATAGAGTCTTTGTTGGGCAATGAAACTACTCTGTGTGATTTTATAATATTAAATGTATGTCATACACCTGTCCAAACCCATTGATTCTTTAACACCGAGAGTAAATCCTAAGGTAAACCATGGAGTTTGGGTTTTTTGTTTGTTGGTTGGTTGGTTCGTTTGTTTTAAGTACCATTGATGCTGATTACAGCCAAGGTTATACCTGTGACAAGGATGTTTGGGAAATATCTGTATTTCCCTTTTGATTTAATTGTAAACTTAACATGGCTGTAAAAAAAAATAGAGTATTAAAAAATCAATCATAGTAATTCATTATTTACATTAGTTTGCTAAGACCACCATATCAAGACTCAAGACATGGAGGTCTAAATACAGAAATTTATTTTCTCACAGCTCTGGAGATTGGAGATAAGATCAAAGTGTCAGCATGTCTTGTTTCCTTTGAGACCTTCCTGTTTGGCTTTCGGATGACCACTTGTCATTGTGTCCTCAAAAGGTCTTTCCTTTCTGCATAAGTATTCTTGTTTTTTCTCTGCCCCATTCTCTTTGCCTTATAAGGATATCAATCAGATTGAATGAGGGCCCACTCTAATGGCCTCATTTTAACTTAATCACCTCTCTAAAGGCCCCATCTACAAACATAGTCACATTCTAAGAAACTAGGGTTAGGAACTCCACATATGAAATATTTAGGGGGCAGAATTCATCCATAACTCCATGTTTAAAATTTTAAATTGCATCACATTGTCATCTCAACACACACACACACACACACACACACACACACACACACAATCAGAATTCAAATTCTAGTCCTCATAAAACCTCTCAGCAAACTTAGAAGGAAGTTCCTTAACCTTTATAATAGCTATTCTATTAAATCATGAAAAACTGATTGCTTTCTCTCTCAAATTAGGAACATGACCCAACATATTAAGTCTTTTTAATCCTGTTTACCATTGCACTAGAAGCTCTAGTCAAAGCACTGAAAAAAGGAAAAAAGAAAAAATGTGTCCAAATTGAAAAGGAGTAAAATAGTTTTTGGGTGCCTGGGTGGCTCAGTGGGTTGAGCCTCTGCCTTCGGCTCAGGTCATGATCTCAGGGTCCGGGGATCGAGTCCTGCATCAGGCTCTCAGCTCAGCGGGGAACCTGCTACCCTCTGTCTCTCTCTGCCTGCCTCTCTGCCTACTTGTGATCTATCTCTGTCAAATAAACAAATAAAATCTTTAAAAAAATAAAATAAAATAAAATGGTTTTTATTCACAAATGACATAATATCAATGTAGAAATTAATCTACAAAAAAGTTATAAGAATAAGTAGACTTAACAAGATTGTTGGATGCAATATGCAAAAATCACTTGTATTTCTTTATACTAGTATAAGAAATTTGAAAATGAAATTAAAAAAAATACCACACACATATACACACACACACACAGAGAAAGAGAGAGAAAGAGAGAGGAACATTACTCAGCCATAAAAAATGAATGGAATCTTGATATTTGCAACAATGTGGATGGAGCTAGAGCATATCATGCTAAGCAAAATAAGTAGGGAAAGACAAATACTATATGATATCACTCATACATGAAATTTAGGAAACAAAACAGATGAACATGGTGGGGGAGAGGCAAACCATGAAACAAACTCTTAATTACAAAGAACAAACTGATGGTTGCTAGTAGAGGGGAAGTGGGGGAGGGGATGTGCTAAATAAGTGACGGGTATTTAGGTAGGTACTTGTTACGATGATCACTGGGTATTGTATGTAAAACTAAATTCTACACCTGAAACTAAGAAAAAACTGAAACTAAGAAAAAACAAAACAAACAAACAAACAAAAAACCAACTACTTATAGTAGTTGTTTATTTAAGTAGAAAATTTAAAGTAGAAAATTTTTAAAAATTACAAAAATTAATTTTTAAAAATTTAAAAATTACAAAAGATGTGAAACCACTATACTAT
Organism: Mustela nigripes; assembly: GCF_022355385.1. Taxonomy (NCBI): domain Eukaryota; kingdom Metazoa; phylum Chordata; class Mammalia; order Carnivora; family Mustelidae; genus Mustela; species Mustela nigripes. Next base: position 183,885,810 of record NC_081558.1, read on the forward strand.
AAACTATAAAACATTCCTAAGAAAAATCAAAGAATATCCAAACAAAAATACATGTTCATGAATCATTCAATGTAGTACTATTTAATATCTAAACAGTCCTTTTAAAAAAAATTGGCAGTTATTCTAAAATCCATTAAAAATTCAAATAACCTAGAATAACTGAAACAACTCTGAAATAGAACAAATCTGATTTTACTACCTGATTTCAAGATTTATTTTAATGCTACAATAGTCAATAGAGTGGCACAAGGTAAGCAAATAGAACAATGAAACAGAACTGAGTGTCCAGATATAGTCCCATACATATGGAAAATTGATGTCTGTGAAAGACATAAAGGCAAATCAGAGGGAAAATGTCTTTCAGTCATGCTGGAACATTTGGATATCCATATACAAAAAAGGTAAACTTCATCCAACCTTCACAACATGTACAAGAATTAACTCAAAATATCATAGACTTAAATATTAAATGTTTAAAACTATATAATTTCTAGGGAACTTCTTAGAACCATTTTAGGAGAACATTTTTATAACTCTTGTTGACACAGATTTTTTTTTAAGTTATGACACCAAAAGCATTATTTATTAAAAAAAAATTATTAAATTGGATCTCATCAGATTAAAAACTTCTGCTACTTAAAAGTTACTGTTTCACTTATTTCATTCAGCATAATCTCCTCCAGTCCCTTCCATGTTGATAGAAAAGTTGGGTATTCATCTCTTCTGATGGAGGCCTAATATAGTCAAGCAAAGAGAGTCAATTATCATATGGTTTTACTTGTGGAGCATAAGGAATAACATGGAGGACACTGGAAAATGGAGAGGAAAAGTGAGTTGGGGGAAATTGGAGGGGGAAACAAATCGTGAAAGACTGTGGACTCTGAGAAACAAACTGAGGGTTTTGGGTGGGGGGTGAGTGGTTGGGTGAGCCTGGTGGTGAATATTAAGGAGGGCACATATTGCATGGAACACTGGGTGTGGTGCATAAACAATGAATCTTAGAACGCTAAAAATAAAATAAAATAAAATAAAATCGCAAAAAGAACTTAAAATAAAATTTACCATTAAGACTATATAAAGATAAACCACACATTGGGAGAAAATATTTGTAAAGTACATATCTAGAGGACTTCTATTCAGGATATATAAAGTATACTCCAAAATTAATAATCAAATGTCTAATTCAATAGGAAATATAGTCAAAAGATCTGACCAGCCATTTTAATACAGAAGATAGCAAATAAATGCATGAAGATCTCAATAGCACTAGTCATTAAGGAAATGGAAAATTAATTCATGATGTGACACTACTAAAGATCTATTGAAATTGGTAACATTGAAGAAGACTGATCTATTGGTAGATACCATGTGGAAGAATTTAAATTCTTATACACAGTGGTAGGAATGCAAAGTAGTGCAATCACTTTGAAAATTTGTTTTGTATTGTCTTAAAATTATACTCTTACCTATTATATGATCCAGACGGTCCACTCCTAGGTATTATCCAATGGAAATGAAGGCATGTATTCAGGCAAAAACTTGAATATGAATGTCTATAGCATCTTTATTTATAAAATCTGGCGGGAAATATCAGAAGTCCTTCATCAAGTAAAATGAATAAACAAATGTTGTAAACCTATAGAATGTATTAATATTCATAATTTTAAAAAAAATAATGAGCTGCAATGAGGAGAATTTCAAACAATTTTGTTAGGGAAAGAGACTAGACAAAAGAGTGCAATTTTTTTCTGTTTTCCTTTTTTTTGGGTAATAAAAAAGGAATAATTTATTTTAATAATTTACTATATATTGCCTGTGTCCTTAAAGAAAAAAAAAAGAAACTTTAAAGATGTTCCCATTACTAATAAACTAAAACCTTACAACACTATAAAAATGCTTGTGTGGTGTTAACCTTAAATATTTATACTATTAAGAGTGCATATTTTTAATTCCGTTTATATAAACTTCTAATATATACAGGTATAAATCTTACCAGTGCCTGCCTGGAGGGATACTATGCTGTAGCCTGAGGTGTTCCCAATACTCAGAAAGGAGTAGAAGAGGCTGGAAAAAAGTTGGCTACTGGCTGAAAACTTCTCATGAATCAGCCTAGGGTTAGTTTTTTACTTTCTTTTCCTCACCACAGTGGAAGCATAGAAACAGCTTTTGCTAATGTTTGAACCACCACTACTTCCCTGACCTTCAAACCTTATCTCACCACAAAGAATTGGGCAAACTATAATCCAAATAAAAAACAAAGTCAAAACAGGGTCGAGGACTTAAGAGAACATGGTGACAAGAACAGGAGATTTACTGGGTTGGAGTGGTACATCATTATCACAACTTCCAGGACCAGAATGATAAGAAAATTCAGAAAATATGTATATATAATTTAAATATCTTTAAGGGTAGAGTCCTGGTTGGCAAAAAGGGAGAAATAATAATCCAATCAAATATGAAGTATTTTGTTGTAAAATGACTAAACAACAAGAATAACAACATACACAATTTGAGTAAGTGGTAATATGGGTTAGATAAAAGAATAGAATATTATTGAATTTGGGTGAAGCACAAATGATTTTTAAGAATATTTTCATTAAACATTTTTAAAAACAATTAAACTGGTAATTAAGAGTTAAGCAGGGACGCCTGGGTGGCTCAGTTGGTTAAGCAGCTGCCTTCGGCTCAGGTCATGATCCCAGCGTCCTGGGATCGAGTCCCACATCGGGCTCCTTGCTCCGCAGGGAGCCTGCTTCTGCCTCTGCCTTCCACTCTGCCCTCCACTCTGTCTGCCTGTGCTCGCTCTCTCTCTCTCTCTCTCTCTCTGACAAATAAATAAATAAATAAATCTTAAAAAAAAAAAAAAGAGTTAAGCAAAGGAATTTATTATTTCAGAGTGAAATTTTAGATAAATTAGTCAGAATAGGTAATGACCCAAACTGAACTCAGACAGTAGTTTTGAAATCAATCCTTTTTGAAAATATATGCTTAAAGTCCCCTGCTTACATAGAAAATGGTAGAATAACTGTGAAAATACGTATTTTTGAAGCCCAATAAGTGCATCACACTATCTGGCTAGTTAGCTGATTAACAAGCCCTCCTTTGTTTACGATGACACCCTCAGCTCTCTTGAAATGATCAAGCTCTTTACTTATATACTTTTAATCCCAGAAAACCTTATTAGTAAATAGGATTAAAAAAATAAAATATTCCCATAGTGTTAGCAATTTTGTATTCAGGAGGAATCTGTTAAAATTTGTTGTACAACATAAAAATAACTTATAAATATAGAGAATCTGATGCATTAAGTTTCAGATTGTTTTTAAGATATTATTCATTTATTTATAGCAAGCACATAAGCAGGGGGAGGGGCAGATGAAGACAGAGAGAGAATCTCAGGCAGACTCCATGTTGAGCACAGAACCCTCACCAGGGGGCTTTATCTCATAACCCTGAGATCATGACGTGAGCCAAACTAAAGAGTTGGACACTTAACCAACTAAGCCACCCAGACAGACCTTTTGGTTTTCATATTTTAGTGTCAAATGTGCAATTCTGTATTATTTTTTTAAAAATTTGAACTTAACATCTATTGAGAGTATCATATGGTTCTTGTTCTTTCTTTTATTGATGTGTTGTATCACATTGACTGATTTGCGGATGTTGAACCAACCTTGCAGCCCTGGAATAAATCCCACTTGGTCATGGTGAATAATCCTTTTAATGTACTGTTGAATCCTATTGGATAGTATTTTGTTGAGTATTTTCGCACCTGTGTTCATCAAGGATATTGGTCTATAGCTCTCTTTTTTGATGGGATCCTTGTCTGGTTTTGGGATCAAGGTGATGCTGGCCTCATAAAATGAGTTTGGAAGATTTCCTTCCATTTCTATTTTTTGGAACAGTTTCAGGAGAATAGGAATTAGTTCTTCTTTAAATGTTTGGTAGAATTTCCCCGGGAAGCTGTCTGGCCCTGGAAGATTTTTTTGTTTGTTTGTTTGGAGATTTTTTTTTTAAAGATTTTATTTATTTATTAGACAGACAGAGATCACAAGGAGGCAGAGAGGCAGACAGTTAGAGAGAGAGAGAGGGAAGCAGGCTTCCTGCGGAGCAGGGAGCCCAATGCGGGGCTCGATCCCAGGACCCTGAGATCATGACCCGAGCCGAAGGCAGCAGCCCAAACCACTGAGCCACCCAGGCGCCCCTGTTTGGAGATTTTTAATTACTGTTTCAATCTCCTTACTGGTTATGGGTCTGTTCAGGCTTTCTATTTCTTCCTGGTTCAGTTGTGGTAGTTTATATGTTTCTAGGAATGCATCCATTTCTTCCAGATTGTCAAATTTATTGGCGTAGAGTTGCTCATAGTATGTTCTTATAATAGTTTGTAATTTTTTGGTGATAGTTGTGATCTCTCCTCTTTCATTCATTATGTTATTTATTTGGGTCCAACCATATGATACTCTCAATAGATGCTGAAAAAGCATTTGACAAAGT
>NC_081558.1:183893303-183908032 GCF_022355385.1 Mustela nigripes
GGGAATGGGAGGGAGACAAACCATAAGTGACTCTTAATCTCACAAAACAAACTGAGGGTTGCTGGGGGGAGGGGGTTTGGGAGAAGGGGGTGGGATTATGGACATTGGGGAGGGTATGTGCTTTGGTGAGTGCTGTGAAGTGTGTAAACCTGGTGATTCACAGACCTGTACCCCTGGGGACTAAAAATATATGTTTATAAAAAATAAAAAAATTAAAAAAAATTTTGAACTTAAAATGTATAAGATAATTTATTTTATTAGTCTGTAAATAGTATTAGACTATTTAAACTTTAATTGAATGTATTTATAAATTTGATGTCGTAAGCTTAAAAGATGTTTTTAATACCTACAAGATTTTACTAGCATGTCATACAAAATTGAACTGTTTGAAAGAAAATTCAAAATATTAAATTAAATTTTATAGTTTGATCTATGAGGAAGTTTAAGTTGCCAATTAAGAATTATTATCTAAAGGAATATAATCTGCTTAACTTGAGGTAAGTCAACTTAATTATTTGAAAAATTCAAAATGTAGTTTTCTTCATTAGATTTGTAAATCTAATTTACAAGCTGAATTTAAATGCTTAAAGAATATTTCTAGAGTTGTTTTAATAAACATTAATTTAAAATTTGAATAACCTTAATTCTAATCTCTACAGAAAATTAACCTAAGATTTTAAAAATCTCAAAATAAAATGGTCACTATATAAAAAACAATGTGTCTCCAAAGAGAAAAAAAAAATGTATTTTTAAAAGGAATCAACAACAAACTGGCATAAGGCCAAACTTAATTTCTAGATAAAGAAATGTTTTGTTAAACTAGGGGAAAACACTCATGTGGAAGGAACGTAATGGAAGACAAAATTAGGGCAGAAAATATGTAGAATTGGAGAGGTGGTTAAATATGAGAGGTTATTAGGAGGAAAATCAGTATCCTAAATTATGAATTAGGTTAAAGGAGTAGGAAAGGTTAAATTTAGTTTCCCAATATTAAGCTTGAGGTTGACCAGTGGTCAGGGTTCAGAGAAGATACCAGATAGAGATATAAAATGAGAATTGGGATGCCTGGGTGGCTCAGTCAATAAATGTCTGCCTTTGGCTCATGTAATGTTCCCAGGGTCTTGGGATTGAGTCCTGCATTGGGCCCCCTGCTTGGTGGGTAGCCTGCTTCTCCTTCTCCCACTTGCCTGCTTCTGCTCTCTCTCTCTCACTGTGTCTCTCTGTCAAATAAATAAGCAAAAATCTTTTTAAAAAATGAGAGTCAATTTCACATGGATATTTACCCAAGTAAATGACCCTACCCAGGATAAATTGTGTACATTGAGATGAAGAAAATTCAAGGTAAAAATCTCAAAGAACCCAAACATTAATGCCTGAATAAATGAAGTTGTGATAGCAAAGAACACAGAGTTTGACCATAGTGATAGGAGGAAAATTAAGAAAACTTTGTAAAGGAATCTAATAGAAGCAAAAATTTTGCTTCAAATATTCCTAAGAAGTCAAACAAACAAACAAATGAAGAACTCTTATGAAATACTAAATGCAAAGTCATAAAAGTACTGTTCATTGGTAACCTTAATAAGACTATAAATCAGGTTGAAATCAGATCAGAGGGTGTCAGGGAAGTTAATGAAAGAATAAATTCATCTATAATGGGAAGAAGATAGGTTAGGGAAAAGGAGAACAATGTGGGCTCAATATTTTTTGGTATTTTTAGTATAGGAGATCCTCTTCTGGGGGGAAATGGAGGTACTGATTGTATGAATGAAACTGCTGAATCTTAAATTCTTGAGGTCACAATAAGAATTGTAGTCTACTGTAGAATTTAAAACAATCACCTGAAGTATTTGGTGTATTGTACCAGGTAATAAATTGTAGACATATGGAGATTGGTAGGAGGCATTCTTATTTTAAGTCTTCATGGATAGGACATAGTGGAATAAGTTTAGGTATTTATAAATAATGCCAAACATTATAAGTCATTGTTTTGGCAAATTAAGTCATTAAGTTTGAACACAAAATTTCAGTAGTATTCACTATAGAAATAAAGCGTCAAACTGTTTCACTGGTTTAAGATATTGACTTCGCATTTATCATGTTTGAAAAATATCCTTTATTTCTAACTCTATATATAACAAAGCATAGAAGCAAACATAGATTCTTCCACAGTTAGTGTTTTTGCTATGAAAGGCAAGGCAATTTAGATTGCTAATAGATGAATGTCCTATAAACTTTTTCTTGGATAAGACATGAAGAAAGGATTGACAGAAGAACAATCCATGAACTGGGTGTCCTAATAAAAAGGAAAAATTATTTACGATTTTCCTTTTGATTAAAGAAGTCATTTTTTTTTTTCCAAAAGAAACACATGTTTGAATTGACAATTTTAGAGATTAGAATGGCAGCAGAGGAATCAAAATTTCTGTTGCTGAAGAGGTATGGGGGGGAAAAAAGAAAACTGTCCACAAATCAGGACATTAAGAAACAATGGGAAAGGGGCACCTGGGTGGCTCAGTGGGTTAAGCCTTGCCTTTGGCTCAGGTCAGGATCCCAGGGTCTGGGGATTGAGCCCCACATCAGGCTCTCTGTTCAGTGGTGAGCTTGCTTCCCCCCTCCGCTTCCCTCCCTGCCTACTTGTGATCTATCTATCAAATAAATAAGTAAATAAATAAATCTTTAAAAAAAAAAAAAGAAAGAAACAGTGGTAAAAAAATATTAGAAGAAAAGTTATCCGTATAATGTAAGAAGCCATTCAAAGAACTGACCAGTGTCTTGTGGGAGAGAGATAGTTTTTAAGAACTTACCAGATGTTAATTATTAGGAATGAGGGAAAGATTGGTGGTGAGAGTGTCTACACAATGGCAGGGGTCACAAAGCTTTATGTTTTATTGTGATGGTGGTGTTTGTTGATTTGTTTTCCTAGATAGTGGTAAATAATTGAGCCAGAAGCAATAGTGGAAAGCCACACTTGGGGTGTGGAGAAAGAAATGAATGGTGTCTCTAAGGAAGAAACAGTTTTCATTTATGAAAGAAGGAATAGGAGTTCCTTCATGAGAGGGTGATGAACTCAGGGAAAGAGGAATACAGAAGTATTTGAGAGGTAGTGGTTGAACAGAGGTCATTACTGAGATAGAGGATAGTCGAAGAGATGTAACACCCGAACTTAACTTTTTAACACTGATTAATGAAAACTGGAATAAGTAACCTACAGATCTGTTTTAAAGTATTTTCTGAGGTCTAGATTTTCTTTTTAATTGTTCAATAACAAATTAGTACTAATCTAGTGACTTAAAACAACACAACGCCCACATATTAACCTACATTTCTATAGGTCATAAATCCAAGCGAGCCTGATTGTTCTAAGATTTGGATCTCATAAAATCAAATTCAGGGTCTGAGGCAGGCTAGGTTCCTACCTGGAGAAGAATTTGCTTCCAAACTCGTTCAAGTGTTTGGTAGAATCCAGTTCCCAGAGTTGTAGAACTGAGGGCCCGCTTTTTTCACTAGCTTTCAGTCAAGGGGTACTCTCAATTTCTAAGGGCTATCAGCCAGAGTTTCTTTGCATAGTGCTTCTTCCATCTTCAAAGCCAACAACAGCACATTAAATCATTCTTGTTCTTCGAACCTCTGACTTTTCCTTCTGTTACCAGTTGGAGATTGTTCTCAGCTTCTAAGAGCTCAGGTGATTAGATCAAGTCTACCAGGTATTCTGCTTTTCTTAAAGCCACACATGCCATATGATGTAGCATAATCACCAAACTGATATGTCATCATATTCTCAGTTTCTAGGGATCAGAGTGGGATACCCTTGGTGGAAATTTTTACCAATTCTGCCTACCATAAAATTTTTGAGGAAGGTAGACATTGGGCTTGGAGTCTGAATTTGGAGGATAGCTCATCTACATCAACAGGCTTAATCTGGAGTGCACATTAGAATCACTCACTGCTCAGGTATGGGCTCTTCTCCAGAATAATCAAATTAAAATTTCTGAGTGTGTGGAGTAGGGGTCAGTATAAATCTTCCCAATCACCCTAATTGTTATGGTGGTCTCCACAGTTGCAGGTTAACAGTACAATATATGTGGTGGCAATACCAGAAAGAGTTTGAGCTGACACCAGATATTCTAAATCTTATTTGACTCTAATTAATGCTTTCCTGGTGTCTCTAATTTCAAAGATTCTGAGAGTTCTAATTAAGTTGAATATTTGTGTGCACATCATGGCCCACATGTGAACAATGCACTTTGCACAGAGGAATTAATCTACAGATGGACAAGTAGGTCTTGCCAAATTTGGAGAATGATTTAAAAACATTCAAAATCTGCTGAAGCATTAAATCACTTTCAAAGGTGGCATATGGAATAAAAGATACAGATCTGAGTGAGACAGTGAATTTACTAAAGATACCTATAAATCATATAAGCAATAGGAATATTTTGGATATGTTAGGCATATATATAAGGCTTTGTAAAATTGAAAGACTTTCTAATTTTTTTTTTCTGGAATTACGTTCATGTCAAGTCAAAACTTATTACTATAATAACTCTTAATAGTTCCAAATTATTCTCCAAATTTGAATTAAGTCCATATGATCATTCATAGATAATCATTTATTTTAAAGTGACTGATTTCTAGAGAAATTTCTAAAGCCATCACTGACAATGGCTATAACATAAAAAATTAATTAAACATATTGAATATATTAAGAATATTTAGTTCCTGAATATATTTGAATTTGGAGCATTATCCCCCATGAAAAATAGGTAACTGGCCTAAGTTTTGAAATATTATTCTAAACTTCTGAAGAATTAAAAGACAATTATTTTCCTCAAAGCTTTCACAGTCTAATATTGGAGGGGGGGCAGATACAAATGAACAATAATAGTGAAAACACAGAGTGATCTTGGTCAAAGAGTTCATAACCATTAAGTAGTTAAACGCTTATGCTCACCATGATGTCAACTACATTTTTTAAAATTTAATTTTGCAAACTAGAAAATAAAGTCCAGAGAGTTTCAAAAACTTGGCTAAGATCACACAACATTTTCATCACTGTGGGGCTAAGATTTTAATTCAGGCAGGTAGGCTGCACAAAGCATCTCTAGCCACTTTGTGCCACAGACTTCTATACTGCCAGAACTAACTCTAACAAAACTACAGTGTAGAACAAAATGTTTGCAGCCCACATTCAAAATGAAATTACTCATTTTTATTTGGAAGCTGACATTTGAATTCAAGGTAGAATTTCACCAGGTATAAAAATTGAGGAGGCAGAGTATTCAAGATATTGGCAAGCTCATGAAATCTTAATGAGCAGCTTGAAACACTGAAACTACATTACTATCTTTCTTTCAGAAATCTCAAAATGGTGTTCATTATCTGCTGCCTTCATTATTTCATCTCTTACCTATTCTTAAAATATCTTAATTTTCCTTATAACCATTCCATAGAAATATTTTCTCTACATCATTTTTCTCTATTGAAATTACTAGGTAAAAGCATATGAAATTATGTTGTCAAGCAATTTTACACAAAATTGTATACATTTGCATATCTACCATAAACATGCAAGGAAACCAAACACTCAGAAGCATTTAAAAAAAATTTCATTATGTAGAGTTACTAATTGGCATCTTGTTTTGATAACTTTTCTCAGAATGGAGGTTTTTCAACATAATAAAGGGCATCTACAGAAACTAAAATTAACATACCTAATACTGAAGTATTGAACACTTTCCCATTATAATTGGAAACAAAAAGTATGTTAACCTTTACGACTTCTATTCAAAATCTTACTGGAGTAAGTAATTGGTATAATAAGGAAAAAATGTATAAAGTTTCAAAAGTTAGAAGTAAAATTGCCTTTATTCACAACTGACATAGATGTTTACATACATTATCCTGAAGGATCTCGGTATACATAAAATGTAGAACTAATTTGGGGCTCTTGGTAGGCTCAGTATGTAGATCATGCAACTCGATCTCAGTAGAGATTACTTTTTTTTTAAGTAGAACTAATTAGTGAATTTATCAAAGAATTATGATAAAGGGCCAATAGACAGAAATCAATTTTATTTATTGCATTTTTATATAAAACTGTCAGATATTTTGATAAAATAAAAGATAAATAATATTATCCAAAAACAAAATGCTTAGTGTAATGAGTTAAATTGTAGACCCCCCCACAAATATATGCCCTTATTCAAATCCCAAAAACCTGTGAATGTTACATTTTTGTAAAAAGGGTGTTTGTAGTTGTAAGTGAACTAAGGATCCCAAAATGAGATTATCCTGGATTACCCAAATGATAAATGGATATGCTGATATCCATTTAAATATACTGATAAATGGATAAACGTCTGTTTAAAAGAGAAACAGAGGAATCCACAATGTGAAATATATATATTGATACTGATAAATGGATATCAGTATACTGATAAATGGATAAACGTCTGTTTAAAAGAAAAACAGAGGAACCTACAATGTGAAAATGAAAGCAGATTGGAGTGATGCTGCCATAAACCAAAGAATGCTGACAGCCAACAGAAACTGGAAGAGGGAAGACATAGAATCTTCCCTAGAGCTACCAGAGAGAGTGCAGGGCTGTAGACATTTTGATTTTAGACTTCTGGCCATCAAAGCTATGAAATACAAAATTCTCTTATTTTAAGACAATGAGTTTATAGTAATTTATTATAGCAGCTCCAAGAAACTAATATACTTAGTAATACATTTAACAAAATGGATGCAACATATACATTGAAAATCATAAAATATTATAGAAGGAAATTGAAAAGTAATAATTTAGTGAAATCTCAAATTTGAAATGTGTGATATGGTTAACATTGTCCACAAATTTCAGAAATAGATGTGCAGAGTCAATCAATTCCAAAATCCCCAAAGCTTTCTTTTCTCTCCAAATTCAGTTTATTTTATAATTTATGCAAAAGTTGATACAGAAAGGAAAAGAAAGTAGAAAGAACAGAAAAGAAAAGAAAAAAGCAAAAGGAAAGGAAAGGAAAGGGAAAGAGAAAAGAAAAAGTAAAGAAAAGAGAGGAAAAGAGAAAGAAAAGAGAAAATTTAAAAAAAACAGAAAAAAGAAAAAGCACTTGAACAAAAAGCCACCTGTACCAGTTTGCAAACTGGCTTTGTGTTGAGAAAAGCCTCTACTTATTATTTAAGTATACTATGATCCTTGGGATCAGCTAAAATTAAAGCTTAAGGTCTTTTCAAGTCTTTATGAGCATGCCTCTTGTGTGTGTGTGTGTGTGTGTGTGTGTGTGTGTGTGTGTGTTTGATTTGATTCTCCATATGCATAGCTGCATTTGAATGTCTTATTTCCCCAGTGTCCTTATAGCTTCTCCTCAGCTCCTTAGATATCTATTGTAAGTCTCTACAGATATTCTCTTATTCCATTCTGTGGGTATTTGTCTCTCTGGAGGGGTCTCAAGGAGAACCCACTGCTTCCCTCTGTCACTGCACTTCCCTGAACCTCTTTGCCTGAACTTTAAGTTAGATGAAGAGAGCCCCCTCCTTCCAGCAGTACCCAGACAGATAAGAATATTACAAATAATGCCTTTCCTGGCTTTTCCCATTCAGAACAGGGTATTGAGAACTGAGCTGGTACCTCATCTAGAATGATGTCCTACCATATTGGGAAGGTGGGACAAGTTAGTAATAACCACATGAAATTTCCTACTATTTTGAATGTGGCTTTTTCTTGAGAGGGTTTTCATGTGTTTGCTATAGACCTTTGTTTTCCAGAACTCTTTAAAACTATTTTAGCCAGTCTTTAGTTTAGTATCTTCTGTTTATTTGATTTTGTTTTTATTCTCTGTCTTTGTTTTTTAAATGCTCAGTGGTGTGTGAAGGCTTGGAGCTTCCTTATCCACTATTTTCTTGATGTAACTCTAACAGTGTGATTTGTAATATTCCATGTTTAACTTAAATATAGTTTACTTCTCAGCAAATGTTGAAAATTATTTTAATGCATTGTAACCATCATTTATTTGATAGATATCAAGACCTACACTAATATTATTACAATTTCTTTCCTTTCAATTCCTGGATGAAAAAAAGATGGAGGTAAATCTTTAGGATTTAGCAATGTTTACCTAACATTAACTTTCTCTGTTATTTACTAACTTTAATATTGAAATTATTATTTATAAATATTTCATAGAATTATCGCATTAATGCCATGATTCTTGAAATGAATGAAGTGTGTAAGGTATTGCAATTGTTCAATAATCTTAAATTGATAATGTTATTTTTATATAGCTATATAACAAAGCTTCCAGATTTTGAAGTCAATTTGATTTCAAAGTATGGGCTTTTATTACAGTATAGTTGGGCCAATATTTAATATAATGTTGAGACATATAATATTTTTTATCTGTGATAGTAAGACAATATTAATGTAAGAGCTAGCACCCATGTTGAGGCTAAACACTGGAAACATAGCTGTCAATTTTCATTCCCACTTGCATGCCATTAATAATAAATATAAATTATAATAAAATTATATTAAATTATAATAAGATAAATTATAATGAAATATAAATAAATTATAAAAACAATAAATTATAATAAAAGAAGTTTCAAAATAACATACCTTTTGGGGGTAATCTGGGAAAGAATAAGGTAGAAATTTCTTTAGAATACTATGATTTCCACAGATATATTTTCTAAGAAATATTATGAACATTATCATTCTAATTTTTCCTAAGCTGAACATTTATTACTGTAAGCAAGCTATAACTCTGTCAAATAGAAGAAAAAATATGTTAACTAGTTTTATTATATTTTGCATAAATATAATCCATGTTTTTTCTAACTTACCATGGCATTTCAAATGCTACAAACATTTTTAAAAAGAAAAACAAAAGAGAAATATAAACATGTTTAATACATACACCTTGAAATGCAAGTAAATTTGGCTTTAAAGGGCAAACTATACTGCATGCTAGTACTTTCATCTATTTTAGCATATTTTGAAGTTATAAAATTAAATGTTTTCTATATTCTAGACATGTAAATAATTGAGTCAAATAAACATGCAAACACAAATCTTTTAAAATCAACTTTTATATGCAATAGTACATATTTGTCATTTAAAACTAAAATAAATAGGATTCAAATGAATTAAGTTCTAATTACTACATATAATACTTCAACATATTTCTATCAGAAACATTTGTTAAATAAATGGTTGCTTAAAAATCTTCAGATAAACAGAGAACATTATTTTTATGGTGACTTAGACTTTAGGAATGTTATTAAAATTAATTCAGATTATGAAATTGAATTAATTGTGAAACTGAGTCATAATTATTTTTTTGTCTTTTTGTTAGATGGTACAAAAGAGGAGTTGTTAATTATAGGGAAGTGGAAGAATGGGCAATAGTTATTAGGAGTTAGAAGTGGCATTTAAGATTATAGCCCAGTTCTCTCTGGGCTCAACAATTAAGTGGCTCCCCTAAACTTCTCATATTGTCACTAGATACTGAAATGTATTCTAAAATGTGAATCTTTTAGTAAAGATTTCTTTTTTTCTACTGAAGTATTCTATTTTTAAGTACTTTTAAAACTCTATCTTTAAGTGTTCTTTTACTTCTCCCAAAATTTTTCTGGAATAATCAGAGAATAAACATACTTGATATGTAAATAAATATTAAAAGATTAAGAACCAGCTTTACTTTTTGCCCCCTTTCCCTTCCTTCTTAAATCTAGTGCAAAAAGACTTTGTCTCCATCACTCTATTAAGTATATATATGGCAAGGTTACAAAATACTCCTAAGTGAAAATGATCAGTTCTGGATTTTCATCTTACCTGCTTTTCAGGGGTATGTGACATGATTGATCAGTCCTATTTTCCTTAAATACTTTTTCAATTGGTCTCTAGTACAGGTATTCTATTTCCTTTTACTTCTCAAGTCATTCTTTATAATTTGAATTTTCTGGATAGTCTTATCTTCAACTCTCAATGGTAGAGTACTCCATACCTTAGTCTTTCTATCACTTTTTCATCTATAGTATACCAAAGTATTCACATCAACTCCCCTAATTTTAAATAGCATATAGTCATAGATTTCCAAATCACTTTCTCAACTTTCAGTTACCAGTTTTAGGTGAATCCGTGTAACCACCTATGAAGCACCTAACTAGTATCCTTGCTAATTATTAATTATTAAATTCCATGTAGTGTATTTTCCATGGTCAGCAAGAATTCTATAAATTAGTAAATAATATTTTATTATTTTTCTGCTTTATGTGTTCTAGCGTATTTCTATACTGTTAGAACAAAAATCCAAGTACTGTGAGGCCTTAGATGATATGACCTGTATTAGCTTCCTATTACTGCTATAACAAAGTATCCCAGAACAGTGACTTAAGCAACATGAATTTATTATCTTATAGCCCTAAAGCTTTGAAGCCCAAAATTAATATCCCTGTGTTAAAATCAGGTTTTCTGGAGGGATATGTTCTTTCTGGAGGATCTAGGACAGACTACAAATTCTTGCCTTTCATAGTTTCTCTTGGATGTCCACATTCATTGGCCTGTAGCCTTCTTTCATCATCAAACCCAGCAATAGCCAGTTCAATCCTTCTTATTTTGTATCACTCTGACACTGGCTCTCCTACAACCCTCTTCTTTACTTAGAAGGACCTTTGTGATCACATTGAGACCAGACAGATAATTCAAGATAAATTCCTCAACTCAAAGTCAACTAATTACTACTGTAATTCTATGCACAATCTTAATTCCCCTTTCCATGTGACACAATGACACAACTTATTCACAGGTTCCAGGAATTAGGATGTGGACATATTCATGGGTCCATGATTCTGACTAGCATATGGCCCTTGGGTACATCTTCAACCTTCTATTCTAAAATCTCATCCTTTATTCCATGTATTCCTACTAACAACCTTTCTCTTCTAACATGTCAAATTTGTTCCCATGTCAGGGTATATTAATTTTTGGTTCTTTCTACTTGGAAAAGCCTTATCATAGGTTTTCAAATGGCTTTTTCCCTATTGATTCAGATTCTTTCCCAATTAAAATCTCAAGAAGTTTTCCTTCATCATTCTACTTATAATTATCTTCTACCCCTTTAATCTTTTCCCTAACCAGTATCTGTCATTATCTACCATTATATTTTATTTTTATATAGTACTCTGTATGTGTGTACAAATTTTTCTAGCTCCCAAATTAGAATATAAACTCATTGAAACTAATAAACAGTTCTGTATTATTTATCAATATATCCTCAGCAATTAAAACAGTATTTGGTACATGGTAGGTGCTCAATAAGCATTTATTGAAAAGAAAAATATATATTTTTAAAGGATATTTTGCAATTATAGACTACCATCTGTTAATCCACATTATTTCTTATACCACTTAAGGGGGGGTGAGTCAACTATGACAAACTTATTGCAATACTAGAATTGGGGAGGGGGAAAGCAAGATGGCAGAGAAGTAGGAGACTCTGTTTCAATTAGTCTCCTGAAGTGAGCTAAATATCTACCAAAATACTCTGAACACCCATGAAATCAGCCTGAGAAGTAAGATTATACATTTCTAGATCTCTACAGAGGCAGAAGACATCAGTGGAGAGGTAAAGTGGAGTGCGAATGCTCAGACTGATATTGGAGGATAAATAGAAAGGGGAGGGAGGCACCAGAAGTGACCCATTGGAAAGTAACACACCAATACAAAAGTGCCCAGTGACTGGGGACAAGCATTAACTTGGAGTCTGGTTAAAAGCACTCAAAAAGAGCAAAAGATCTTAAGGGGCAAGTGGTGGAATTGTGTGGCCACAAGCACATTCCTAAGCCCATGGTCCTAGGATGGTCACTGCCAGTGAACACCTGTGACTGAGAGAATCTAGTGGGGACTCCAATCCCCTTGGGCCTGCAACTTCCTGCTCCTTATTCCACCAGTTGGGCTAGGTGCTCCCTCGCCTGAACCTGAGAAAGCCTGGTGTTGGCACCAGCTGATGGTCTCTGAACCTACAACCATCCACCACCTGCACAGCTGCTGGGTTGTGGGCATGGACTCCAGACAACAGTCCCAACTGGACCAACATAGCTCATGGTTTTAGTGGCACAGGAGTGCAAAAACAAACAGGGGCCTCAGACAACCACTGAGACAGTGGCTGGGAGTGTAAACAGCCTGTGGGAGTTTGTGTGATGTTGTGGAGGGTGAGTCTGTGTGCTCTGGACCATCCAGAGGGGAACAAGCTGAGGCTTCTCCCTGAGACCCAGGACCAGGTGTAGACAGCTTACTTTTTGCACTAGCTCTCTGAAAAGCCACAAAAAGCTGCCCAAGAACAAAAAACTCCAAAGAACAAAAACCTGAAAAAACAGTTTCCACAGAGTCCAACCCCTTGCTAGGGCAGGGCAACTCAGCCAAGACAAGACTGACTGAAAACAATGTGGCAGGACCCTCCCCCCAGAAGGCAATCCCTAAACAAAAGGCCAATAACTACAGGGTCCCCATAAAACTGTAAAACCCTAACATCAGGAGAAAACAATATAATAAGCCCCCAGTACTGCCCCAAAACCTGTATATTTCATAGATATAAATTTTTTTTAATTAGTTCTCATGATTCTCCATCTTTTTTTTTAACCTGCCCACCATTACAACAAGATATTTAATACAACATACTTCATAATAATTATTTAACTTGAACTTTTTTCATACATATGCCTGGGTTTCTTTTTTTTTTCTTTTATATATTTATCTATCTATATAGATATAGATATAGATATAGATATAGATAGATATAGATATAGATATAGATATAGATATAGATATAGATATAAGCTCCAAGGTAATCCTTTTTCCCTATTCAATACAACCCCTATACATAAGCCAGTTTTAATTTACCTTTATCTCTGGAAAGTTGAGACCTTTAATAAATATAACAAGATACACCCAGGAAGTACTGAAATAACCTCCCTTGCCCACATCATGGGTTTATAACCACCTTCCCATCTTATTCTTCGATCAGCATTTCTGTGTATTTGTTTTTGTTCTTGTACTACATAAATCTTAATCTTGGAGTTCATTTTAACTGTTTTTTTCTCTTTTTTTCTGTCTTGTTCTTATTTTTGTCAATCTTCTTGTTTGTTCATTTTTGGTTTATGCACCTTATATATATTATTTTGGGGACTAATTTTGGATTTTTTTTCTCTTTTTTCCTCTCATTTTCTCTTTCTTTTTTTTTTTTTTTTTTTTTTTTGGTGGTGACTTCCAATTGTTCCAAAACATTCTAGGGTGCACCTTGCCTAGATCAAGGCTGATATATTTGGGTATACATCCCCTCAACCATCTCTCATCAAAATGACTAGGAAGAGAAACACCAGCAGCAGAAAAATTCAGAGACTGTGACCTCTGCCACAGAATTATTGGATATGGACATATACAAAATGTTGGAAATGGAAGTCAGAGTAAAAATTGTCGAGACAGTGGCTAGGTTGGAGAAGATCATTAGTGACAACAAAGAATCTCTAAGGGCAGAGTGAGAGCAAATCTGGCAGAAATAAAAAAGGCTATTGAGATGCAATCCAATCTAAATACTCTAACAGCTAGTATAACTGAGGCAGAAGACAGAATTAGTGATTTAGAAGACAAACTGATAAAAAACAAAAAAAAAAACAAAACAAAAAAAAAAACAAAAAACAACCAGGATCAGGAGGAGGCCTGGGACCAACAACTAAGAAGCCATGAGAACAGAATTAGGGAAATAAATGGTACCATGAAACATTCCAATGTCAGGATTTTGGGGATCCCTGAGTGGGTAGAGAAAGAGAGAAGACTAGAAGATATAGGTGAAAAATACTGGATGCAAATTTCCCTAAACTGGGGCCTGGAACAAGTGTTCAAGTTCTAGAGTCTAGAAAGACATCCAGACACATGATTGTGAAACTCATGAATCATAATTTCCGACAACAGGTCATAAGGGCAGCTAGGGGGAAGAGATTCCTTATGTACAGAGAAAGGCCCTTCAGAATAACATCAGACCTGTCCACAGAAACTTTGCAAGCCAAAAAGAGCTGGCAAGATATATTCAGGGCACTAAATGAGAAGAACATGCATCCAGAATACTTTATCTGGCAAGGCTGACACTCAAAATAGATGGAGAGATAAAGAGCTTCCAAGACTGGTAAGTTTAAAAGAGGATGCAACCACCAAGCTGGCACTATAAGAAATATTAAGGGGGGTTCTATAAAAGAAGAAAGAACCCAAGAGCGACATAGAATAGAAAGTTACAGAGACAAAGTATAGAAACAAGAACCTCATAGGCAACATGATGTAAATAAAAACTTCACTCTCAATGTGAATTGCCTAAATATTCCCATAAAAAGGCACAGGGTTGCAGATTGGATAACACGACAGGGCCCGTTCATATGCTGTCTACAAGGGACACCCTTTGAACCTATGACATATCCAGCGTGAAAGTGAAGGGATGGAGAACCATCTTTCATGTAAATGAGCCTCAAAAGAAAGCTGGAGTAGTGATTCTTATATCAGATAAATTAGATTTTAAGCTAAAGACTGTAGTCAGAGATACAGAAGGACACTGCATCATTCTTAATGCAATGTATTCAAAATATTCTTTTCAACAATCAAGAAAAACTTAACTAATGAAATTTTTAAATTATTTTTTTCATATTAAGTCTTCAAAATTAGCAGAGCCATTTCTTTATCTCTCTCT